>NW_010429624.1:18973-43890 GCF_000710305.1 Buceros rhinoceros silvestris
TGAAAGAAGTGTGGCACGTGCCAGTGATTGGTTAGAAGTCTTTCAAGTGTGATAAAACCACAGAAGCCAAAGGGAAGGATGAGTTTAACTGTCTGCTAAAATGTGTAATGGCACAGTCCGCCTTATTTCTACAAGGACTTGATCGTTGATGGCACTTGTAACTGCTGCTGTGTCCCCGTCCCTCCTGAGCTGCGGGCATGCGGGGCAGTGGTAGTGCGGATACCCCCATGAAAACCAAGGAGCTTTCCTGTAGCAAGGGATTAGCACTGCCTTAGCATTTGTTCTTCTGAATCACTTTAAGCCTGGTAATTTTACTTAATCTTGCTTTTTTATTTCCCTTAGCTATTGGATACTGCTGAAGGTCACAAACTCCGTTAGGTGGACTGCAGTTTGGACCTAGTATAGCAATTGGTCCAGTCCATGTGATGGGTTTTGTGTTGTGATTGAGGAAATTCTGTTCAGTGTTTGCACCAGAGGATTCCCCTAGCACCCTTTAAAATCTCAGTCACAGAAAAGAAGTAAAATCAGGCTAACTCAAATGTGGCTATCAGATATGTTCTCTGTACTTTCTAAAAGATTGCTTCATTTCTTTTTTTCCTCCTCTTTTTTAGTGTTTGAGAAATGTAACTTTTGCCTACCATAAGGATACAAATTATACCCAGTGCTGTGATGTCAGTGATAATTGGAGGGACTCACCGCAGAGGGAAGCTGAGGGCACTTTCTTAAACTAAGGTGTTGTCTTTTGTCATTATTGTAAGCAAGGATTTTTAAGCTTGAATCCCAAACAAACATCCCTTTGTGTGGTCTTGGTCTTCCAGCCTGACTGAATTGACTGAACTAATCACCTAGCTGTATTTCTGAGAAACTTTGAGGTTTTATTGTGTGCAGCTATCTACACCCCCTTCCTGAATACAAAGGTCTTCACTTTAAGTCTTTGAACTGTTTTGTCAGTGATGTGGAAATGGCTTATTTCAAGAATCTCCTCCTTTCCTTACCCCACCTGAGGGTATTCTTCCTGCGTTCTACCGATTCCTTAATACTGCATTTGCACAGGACCAAAGCTGCCTCATTTGCCTCTGGGCAGGTTACAATTTTAAAATAATATTTAAAAAAAAAACAAATTACAAAACCCCACCAAAATCTGGTCTTATTTTTCTAGCTTGTTTTCTCTGTGGAGGAGCAGGAGGTTCATGAACATCTCTGGTGATCCACCCACCGTTTTCAACGGATACTCCACAGTGTTCATAGCTTGTTGGAAACAATGTGGACCCTGTCAGATACCCAGACAGAACCTTTAGCCAGGTCAGCTTGAGGGTCACTGACTGCTTGAGTCCTCAACCATGCAGGCGAGATGGGTCAGTTAGAGTTAATATTTGTGCCTTTTCAATACAGCTTCTTATATCTCATGCACTAGGTAAGTCTGAGTATATAACTGAAGCTTTAGACATGCCGTCAGAGGCAGCCACATTATGAAAGAATAGCAGAAGCTGTGTTTCATGGAAGTTTTTATTTTGAGTATATATTTACACAGATACATATATACAGACATATGTAGTATACACAACAGAAATGACCTAATTTGCACAGCATCACCTCGACCCATTTCAGCAGCTTTTGCAAATTAAGTTCCCACCTTGCAGTCCTAAGAAAGAAGAGGAAGAGAAATTAGCTGGTTTTATTCTCACTGTTGATGGTTACAAGCTGGCTGGAGTGGCAGAGTGGCTAGGCTAGGTGTAGGGTGGGTTGTAAGGGGGGAAGGCATTTGGATTCTGCAGATAATTAAGAGAATAGGGGGATTTCAAGGTGCTTGGGGTGGCTCTTAGTACTGTTGCTAATGTTTAGTTTCTGTAGCTGAGCTGATATTATTGAGACACTGTTACTGGCATCTTCACCCCCAGGTTCTGGGCTACACTAGGACAAATTGCAGGCAGCCATGCTCTGTGAGGTGAGAGAGAGTATGACACCTTGTGCTCATGTCTCTCCTTTGCGACCTGGCAGACAGAGCAGTGGGAAAGGGAATTCTGTAGTGGGATGGAAGGTGGGGGAGTAGTGTGGCAGTTCCTCTGAAATTAGAGAAAGGGAATTTAGGGAGGGGGAAATGTTAATGTACACAATACAGTCTCTCCCTTCTTATTGATTGTGATATTGAATACTATTTCTCTTAAGCTGTCTTCACACTTTCCTTTTTTGGTTGCTCCTGTCAAAACAAAAATCTACATCCTGAGTATGAAAACAGAAGTTCTTGCTGAGAAGCTTCAGCTGGAGCTATGGGAACTCTGCAGCTGAGACCCATGTCCATGCATGTGTTGGGTCTGTGTGTGCAAGCAGATGCACACACCCCCAGTAGTTCTTTGAGCCTTTTGAGCCAGCAGTGCCATGGAAAGATCCCTCCCTCATTGTCTAGGCTTGCCTGGTCATGAGATCTGTACTGATTTATGCCGAGGAATTGGTACAGGTGAAAGCTAAGCACTGCTGGGAGTTTATTTTGGATTTTTTTTTCCCTGACTAGATGTAACCCAGAGTAGTTCTCTTACTTGGTCCCCTACCTTAACATCCATGCTAGGTTAGAAGGCGGCGTTGTTAGGAGAACAAGGCCAAGAAGATGCAGGAAAAAAGAAAAGGGTGAGGCCATTCCTTTCTGGAATTTGCATATAATTTCCATACCAGCCTGTGAAACAATAGTGGTCACTAGGGCTGTGCGACACAAATTTTGACAAAAAATATTTGAGTAATGATCAGCAGTGAAACAATTCAAATAACTGATATTTAAATTCGCCTTTTGAGGCTTGAGGAGTAAAACCAGTTGGGGTGAATAAGGGTGGTTCTTCCCTGTTGGAAGTATTGCTGGGAAAATACTGCACCACTTTTACTTGGTTGAGATGTCATATATCAGGGCGTGAAGCATTAAAAATGTAATCTTTTAATTTGGAGCACGGAACTGTGAAAGGAAGGGTCCGTGTTAACCTCACAGAGCTGTAGCAGAGAGCATATGCCCTTGTGGGTACAACTCCGCTCCAGCTGGCAACTCGAGGTGGAGCAGACAGGGAATTGGTTATTCATTTCAATACAGAGAGAAGATGGAAAAATCAAATATCCTGACTACGTCTGATCTTAGAACTTTATGAAGTAAAGCTATGAAAGGCAATTACAATTTTTCCAGTGTAACAATTCTTGATGAAAAACTGCGGGTCTTCTGGGTGAAAGGAAAAAGTTTTAAAATGGTTAAAATGGATTCTTTCCCTGGTATCTTTTACTTAGCTTCAGCTGATCAGCAAAACCATGTTTCAGTGCTTCCAAAATGAAGCTCTTCCAGCACCAAATTAAGTTTCGTTTTGCAAGTTTAGTTTGCATAACAATTACATAAAGCAAGCACCCAGAAATGCAGCACTGCAGAATTTTTCGCTGAGGATTTAACTGAGCCAACCAAATTTTTGGGGATATGACTTACTGGATTACATTTTTTCCAGAATTTCAAGTTTTCGTCTTTTATTAAGATGGGGGGAAAAGAAAGCTGCCACTTCTTCCCAGTACAGAAGAACAGTTTGCTGCTGTTTTCTTTTGTTAGCCTCAATATGACAGATCATACCTTCCTTAAACATCTATCAGGTTCGGGTAGCTCGAGTCTGAAATGGCTGCTTTTCCTAGGGGTTCTTTACCAGAAATGGTAATTCATTCAGGAGCTCTTTGCTCTGGTTTTTCTATAGACTTTTATTCCAGTGATTTAAGCAAGTTACGGAAATCCACCTCTGCCTGATAGCATGTTAACAGACACTCTCCAGATCGGAGAGCCCTTGTCCTATAGAACAGTTTAAAATGGGGAAAGCAAGTTTGTGTTTCTTACCCATATGACATTTCTCAATTGTGCTGTAGGTCCTGAACTCTGGGGGTTGGTGAGATTAGAGGAGGATTTAGAGAACCTCGAAGAGTTGGCTGCACCTTGCAAGATCAGGTCTTTGCAATAATTGGGAACAGCTCTTTATTGGATAAAGTGTTGGAGCTGTGTACCGTCAGATTACAGTTACAACGGTTTTCTTTGGATTTCCGGTAGCACAGTGTAAATCTGTGATTTGAGACACTGATCTCTGAAGATCTGTGTTCCAGAGCAACATGTGAGTTCTCGTTTAAGAGGCAGTGAAGAAGATAGTTCTGGCTTGCACTGTTAGGTGTAGCTCCCCAGAAGCAGTTGGCATGAAGTGAACATTGAAGAGTCTTCAGATAACTTCAGTTCTGGTTCACTCACCCCATTCTCAGCCAGTGATTCAGAGCTGCTAAGTGGCTCCCACCGTCTCTACCCTTTAGTAGATTTGGGTTGTAACTCTCGGAGAAGGACTCCCACTGAATGTGCTACCAAGACATCGTGCTTGGACTTTTACAGCCCCTGGAGCTCTGTGGAGCCCACGCATAGTGGAAGGTTTCTTTAACTGCTTCTCTCGGAGGTGTTGATTTGCTGTAGCTCCCAGTCATTTTTCTTTTTCCTTCCTGCTTTTGCTGAGATGCCTGGGTTTCAGGTAGTGGCTTTCATTGTTACTTTTTTTTTTCTTTTAATTGATGGGGTCTATGCCTGTTAGTAACACAGAACTGCATTAATCTGCTGCTGATTTGTATTATGAATAGTAAAGTCCATCTGAAACTGATCAGAAGAGAATGAAGGTGGAGGAGAAGAGCTATCGAATAGCTAGTTAGTAGCTACATAAGGTAGATAAACGTTAAATACTTTGCAAATACTGTAACTGTTTTTGGGTAGTTTTTATTATAAAGGTGTGCTTGTGAACTGTGGTGGTGGGCAGACACTAAAAACTTAGCAATTCAGGCCACTAGCTTCAGTCCCAAGACTGCGCTATAAAGCAATTTTCAGTATGATAAGAACTAATAGTGACTTGGGAGCCAGGACATGGGAGCTCTTAACTTGCCTGTGGTCACACAGCACATTGATTTCCCGGCTCAGTGTCTCGTTGTTTTCCTATGGAGTATGGTACTAAGGGTACTTCCCTTGCTCTGCGAAGCCCTTCCTGGTCTGTACATGTTTAGCAATGTTATGCCTGCACAGCGTGGTCTGTTTATTAACTGTATTGCCTCTGTTTAATAAAATAGAAAACAGGAAAGTAAAAGGATTGAAATATGAGCACATGGAAAATAATGAAAAAAATTCTTGCTGTCTGGTGGGTAACTGAAACACGGACGTTTTGACACTCGATTTTAACAAGAAGATGAAATTACTCATTTTTTAATAATTTGGAGGTTTTAAAATGTAACAATTGCAGCCCATTTCAGGTAAAATCTTAAAATAAATCTCTCCGAGGCACCAAATAAAGCAAATTTCTTCCTCTAAACTCCACTCGCGTAATGTGAACCACATGCAGTTCCTGATGCATATGTGAGTGTACACTGTGTGTTCCTGTATGTGTTCAGAGCTGGTGCATTTTAAAAGTGCATATGAATGATGCTGAGCTTACGTGGACAGGAAAGGCCTTTAGCTCTTTGAACTTGAGTTCTGAAATGAAGCATGTAGATAAGATTGAAGGTTTGAACCATAGTTTTCTCCTCTTCTCACGTTTTTGACAGACAACAGGTAGTGGTGTCCTAGACGAAGAAATCAAATATATATCGAGAAGGTTAGACAAAGCCATGAAACAGACTATAGAATCTATATAATTGCTGCAAAGTGTTGGCTCATTTAGTGAGAAATACTGTTCTCTGCAAGCGCTTTGAGTTGCTGCTTTAGCATACGGAATTGACAGCAGCTCTTGGTGTGCCTGGTTGTGCGTGTGAACAAAGGGTGGTACAAAAGAAATACTGCTGCTCAGGACTTGGACATCAGGATTTCCTTACTGCTTATACTCCCCTATGCAATTTAGAGTGCTAGACCTAATATATCTGAGGATCAGAGTTGAAGCGCTCTTTTACATGAACTACAGCGGGAGGTTCAATGCTAATGTGAACCAAAGCAACATCCTGGCATTTATGTAGTTCACAGGTCTTGCCTGCAGATCTGGGGAAAAGTGTATTTGCAGGTTTAAAGTGGAGTTAAGGAGTTGAATAGCGAATGCTGAGAGACTAGAGGAGAAACAGCTGACAGGGAAGATGCTGATACTGTAATGGCTATTTTATTGAGGTGGGCCACGATGGGGTGACGACTGAAATGCAAATGCTCTGCATCTTCTAGGGAAGGCATGTGTGAAAGCTCCTGCGCTAGGTCTTGAAGCTGAGTGCATTGACACAGCTGCCCACACTGTTCCTTTCCCTCATGTTGTGAACATCTCATCTTCACAATGATGAGGTCTAAAACGGTGTAAGTACTCAATGTCCCCTATACTATGAAATACAATCTTTGCTCAATTACTGGAAAGTCACCCTCCCACAGGGAACCACAAAGCTGTAATGGAGTTGAACACAAACATTTGTTTTGTTTAAAAACCCTGGTGTAACATTGCTGTGCAACTTCTGAAATGTCAGTTCCTGTAAATGCTCTGAGCCTGAGACCAACAGTGCAGAAAGCGCTGGAAGAACCCGTCGTGGAGGCGAGGTTTACCAACCTCTTCAATGTTTCATGCTAGCTTTGCAATGATCTCTGTAGCTCCCTGCTTCTTCGATGGCTTCTAGCTTTCTGGTTGTGACATCTCTCCTGATGTGCTCAGACAGAGCGAATATGCAAAAGGACGGCTGCAGCTCTGTGTTTGGGAGATGTCATCTCCGATTGACGTCAGGCAGGGGAGCAGCAATTAAGGCTCCAGCCGACTTTCTGCTCGAGCTCCAGGCACACTGGGGGAGGAGAAGAGAGAAAGAATGTATAAGGCAAAACTAAGATAGTCGGAAGAGGGGAGAGGAGGAGAGAGAGGGGAAAACTGCAGTGTGAAAGAATGGGAAATAAGAACAGCATGGGACAAGTCAGGAAGAAAATGGAGAAAAAAAATACGAGGATGTCTTGAAAGTGGGAATGGTGAAGAAAGGGGAAGCAAATAAAGGAATGAGCATGTGGTTTTGCATGAGAGGTTGAAGAAAGAGGAAGTGATAGAATGAGACAGCAAGGAAAACAGTGAAAGCAGGAAGGTAAGAGCAGCTTGTGTGCTTTTAGCTATTTGCTGCTGGCTGATGGGAAGAGAAGCACCAATATGGTATTGGAGAATTCCTTTATTTCCTGACTTCCAGTGAGCTACCAGTGAGCTGCTGTTTCACAGCGGTGTGTCAGTGGGGAAGAACAACTTGACAGTATTGAGATGTGCATGGGCAGGAGAGGAGAATGAATGTGCGGTCCTGCAGTGCTATCCCTACGTGTCTCTGCAAGGCAGAAATGCTCTCAATGCCTTAAACCAAGCCACATCCCTGTTCAGCCCAACAGTGTTCATAAAGGACATCGTGTGTGAGAGGTGGACCAGGTAAAAGATTTGTGTATTCAGCACCAAAGATGCTGTTAGGTGAAGGATTTGCTTAAAGCAACAACACGTAATACCTGTCATTCTCCTTTAGGGTCCAGATGCAGCACAGTCACATAATGCAGCAAATGTATTAATATTATTTTTTTTCTGCTGAGACATGATGTTGACTGTGCACTTGCAAGACGTTCCCAGTATACCTTGTGACTCTATGTAGAGCAGTGGCACCCAGATATTTTGGGTTGTAAGCCCTAGTTCAGAAGTGCTCGTGACATCAAATGCTAGCATAACCTTTTGGATTTCTTTTGTTGGCTTAACCCCAGTTCTGTCACAACTCCATCTGCTAATCTTTAGTCGCTTCTGGACTAGAGGTGCTAAACCCAGCCTACTGGTGATCATAATACAAGCATACAGGAAGAAATAGGCTGTGGGGTTCTGTTCTGCTCTATGATACTGTAGATTTCTTTAGAACGAACGGAGAGAACCATTGAATTACTTTCCAGAGCAATTAATCAGATGTGGCCAAGCCCCCTGTTTCACAATTGCTACCTCAGAATTAATGCTATAAATTAAGCCTTGAAAAGCTGAGCAACATGTATCTCACCTGCTGTGCCATGAAAAACATCTTGTTACTAGAACAGATACAGGGATCAGCCCCTTGGGAAAATGAAGGATTGAGAAATTTTCAGATTACAGCTGAATTACAGGTTGAATCTGCTTTATGAACCCCAAATGTTTTCCTGTGTAATAGAACTACTAGATGTCTCCTATCTTGCCAGTTTTGTTACTTTAGTACTGAGGGGTTTCTATCTCTTACAGCTGCTAGGTATCTCTGCAGCTTTGCTTTGGGTTCTCCTGGCATTTCCCGGCTGCTTGGCATCATGGTGACTTTCTCTTTTATAGTAACTCTGCTAAACTGTGATATTCTGTTCTGTAGCTGTTTTTTAACTTCTTCAGTGCTCGAGCTGAGTGTTAGATGCTCCATTCTTCGTCTTCACCTATTTTTATACACTATTGAGCTCTTGCGAAATCCAGTGGCTTTGTCATGTAATTCTGCTTCAGTAGCAGATCTAGGCACAGGTAAAATGTCAGCAGTGAGGAGCATCAAGAGCCATCAGTGGCTCACTCTGCCCATTCAGGATTCCTGTCTGGCTAAAAGAAACCAACTTCTCAAAAGACTTTTTCCAGAGTATTCTCAGTGCACCAGCTATTAAACCTTGAAATACAATTTGGAACATAAACTTTGATGGGATTATTAAATCTACAAGGTTTAGCTGCAAAGAGCTAGGCTGCTGCCAAAGCTCTATGCTTTAGCTTATTAATAGTTACTAAATTGGGGTGAGAGCTGGCAGAGGGCAAGCAGAGAGTGAGACGGAGAGAAGCACAACCCTTATGCATTCACTATCCTTCTTCATGTTTTATTTTCCCCAACTGGATTTCCCCCTGCCGACCAGCGAAATGGGCGTTTAGACCCGTGAGCGGTGCCAGAGAGCTAACTAGGCGCTAGAAGTCCGCCCCGATGGTGTTTGGCATCGGTGGGCCTCTTTGTGCCAGCGGTTTAGTGCCAAGAGTAATTGTGATTTACACCCATTGCCCCTTTGGTGGCAAAATGGTTTTGATTAAGTGCATACCACGTTTATTAAGTCTTGCACAACCGAGCACAGGGTCTTGGCTGGGATGCCGTAAAAGGCAGTGAGATTTACACATCTCGCTGCAGGATTCATTTAATCTCTTGGGGATTTACTGAGCTTCAATTAGAACTGTTAAGTACTGTTTACTTGGTACCTAAATCATGCAAGGCCCAGCTAGAGTTTCTTTTTTGTTTTCATTAATAATGTTGTGATTAAATGCGGGAGGAGAAGGGAAAAGACCCAAACACAGTGAGACCTGGTGAATACACGCCCCAAGGAGAAAGACTTTGAAGGTTTTAAATCAAAATAGTGAACAGACCAAACTAACTCATTTTTCCTTAATGATCTCTGATATAGAAGGCCATTGGCTCAACTGAAAGACAAAAGGTTACTGTATGGGAGTTGTGTACATGCTGAAGGACTCCTTCTTCCCTTACTTTGTGTTCACCTAATCCAATGTCTGTGGATTTAATGGGAGGATAATTTTTAACTTCAGAGAGCTTCCAGACAGGTGTTGAAAGAAATTCTCAGGCTGGACACAGAAAATTTATCTGCGTCACTGCCTAAAGTCGCTGACGTTATCTACAATTAAGGTTCTTTCCTCAAGTTAGCCGAGTAGGAGCAGCCTTATTGTGGAGTAGGAGGCTTCTTATTCTATCTGTGTTCCTAGAATATAGTCCCAACCACTTCAGGAAGTCTCCTGTGGTTCTGTGGAAAAGATCTTCTGTCCTTCATCGCCAAATAAACAGAATTTTGAGATGGCATGGAGGGTTAAAAATACAAATTAAGTCTTTCTGAGCCCATATTACAGAGCAAAAATTTCATCATTTTGGGTCTAGGTTACCAGTCAGTGACGTGCTCTTCCAGGTGGTGAACACTGCAGTTACAGAAAGGAAGTTAAAAGATTGTGTGTTTGTGAATGGAGTTCAGGTGAGATTTTTATTTTAAAATGTCTCTTCTTTGTAAATAGCTTCTGGTCTTCCAGAACCTAGTATTTTTAATAATTGACTGGAAAATGTTTGCAAATCATGAGCATCTGGACGTGAATAATCAAAGTTTTGAAGTGAACTAATTTTTGTTGGGTAGATTGATCCTGTGGCATGTTTCTGTGCCCTGATTCGATGGACACATTCAGCAGCCCTGAGGACCTGTTTGCCAGGATGAAACTTGAGTTTGACAATCTGAAAATTCCTATTCAAGTATTCTCTAAATGTTTCTTTAGAACTTGGCTGCTGCAGAGATTTTTCCTGCCAAGAAACTCTCAGCTGGCCTGTTCATGGAAAGTGAACCCCAAAGGAACGTGAACACGGGCAAAATGAATTCATGGGTTGGATAGCCATAGAGAACGTCTAGCATTCGATCACCTCTCATTAGTAGGTAGCAGCTCCAGCTTCTTGCTTCCTCCTGGCTACTCAAATTTATAACTCAACCCTCCATCCTTGTGCTTTCTCTGGCATTATGTCAAGAGCAAAGGAATGAGGTGTGGAAGGTTCAAGGAAACAGCAAAATGGTACATGCCCTTTTAATTCAAATTGTAGAAAGTTCACTTAAGACCTAAATCAGAAATTGAACTCACATCTCCAGTCACAGCCACAGCTATATAGCATCTGAACTGGAGCACATGAAGACAATTTGCAGGTTTTGGTGGTTGTGCTGAGTTAAATGAAAGTCCACTTATTTGAAGATATCTCAACTAACCTATGTATGAATTTTAGCTTCTGATTTTTACTCAATCTCATCTGGCTAATGACTATTTAGGGATGTGTGTGTCTGCCCAGCAGTAACTAATTGAATTGAATTGAAAGGAAAAGGTCCTTTACAGTGTTTTCCATGGTGGCTTTAGGCAGCCCAAGGCCAGTGTGAAACTAAAAGGCACAGAAGAGAGGGGTAGGAAGTCTCAAAATGACCGTGTTTTTAAAGCTGGGTTGTCAGCACTTCACTCCCTAGTTAAAAAAAAAAAAAAAAGTATGTATTTTCTGTTCCCCTAACTGGATCACCTTCTTAATGTCCTGGCCACTTGCTTTGGTTTGGTAGGCAGGGAATCATCCATCTTAGTGATCTGATTTTATTGAGCCTCGACAAACTTGTGGCTAGATTTGTAATGGAAGTGTAATTGCAAGTGAAGCATGTGCAAGAAGTTCAGCAGTTCCTAGTACTTTGAGTGCCTCATGCACAGTGTCCTGGGACATTTTACATAGTCTTGTGTATGTGTTTTCATTGTGCAGGAATACTACACCCCACTGCCATGACTGTCATCATTTTATTTTTAAACTGGGGCATTTAAAAGCCTGACTCACAGGTCCTCAGGGTCTTTCTGGAGTTCTAGACCCAGCACAGTCTTAGGGCATAAATCGTGGTGATTTTTGACCAAGCTTCCTGTTGTCCTTGGATCCGTAATGGGCCAGAACAAATGTCCAGGAACAGATTCCTTTGAATACTTGAGATGCTTGTGTCTGTCTGTTTTTGTTGTTGTTCTGTTGATCCTAGGCTTGAAGAAAGGACAATGGAAGAGGGGAATGAGGGTCTCCCGCACTATTGGTGAAGCTCACAATTATACCTATGAGCCTATGTACCTATAAATATACCTATTCTATCACCACAACTTGGTGGTAAAGAAGAGAATGACTTGATAAAGCAGGAACAACAGTGTGGCAGCAATTTCACCCCTATCCTCACTTGCCTGTTTTTCTTCACACGCCCTCAAGCTGCAGAACGGCAAACCAGTGCTTTGCAGTGCCAGCTGCTGTTCTGCTGGGAGGGGTGGCGAGTACATTCACCCCAGGATGGCAGCAGGGCAGGATTCCTTTGTGTTACTCCATGAGAGACATTAGGCAGCCCTTTGGCCCCTGAAAAGCTGCTGCCGCCTCCCTGGCTGCAGTCAGCCCAGGCCGCTGCTGCTTGGTGAATAGGGGGTGCTAATCTCTTTCTTCCTAAGAGACCTCTTTGTCCAGAGGTGTCAGGACTTAATTGGCTTGTTCACACTTTCTCCAGCAGACTCTAACTTCTAACACTTCCTCCACACCGCATCTCCACTCTTTTGTTCAGAGTGTTAACAGGGCTGAAAGTGTTTAAATTCCTTCACAGGCAATCCTCCTCCACACCAGCCACACCATCGGGTGGACTGTTGGTGGTTAACACGCTGGAAGCTGTTATTCCTAAAGGGCAAAAGGGTTTTGTCTGAAAGGATTTAGTCCATTGCACTTGAGTGCTTGCAGGGAGCGAAACATTTTCTGTGACCAAAGCATTAATTCTTGACTGGGGGAGGAGCAAAAAAAAAAAAAAAGGTGCAGGGGATCCATTTTTTTTTCCTCACATTTGCTCAAATGTCGTTACATATAATAGTTGTAATAGCACCTCCTGGTCCCATCGAAAGATTCAGACTCCACTGTGCTTAGGTGGTGGGCACAAACCTGATAAAAACCAGACTTCTTTTCTATAAAGACTTTGTCCCCTAAATAGAGGCAATTCAGAGAGTAAAGAATGAAAAAGAGCTATTTGTTCTGTCACTTGTTAGAGAAACTGAGTCACAAAGAGATTCAAGTACATGTTTTGTTCTCGTTCTTCCATGTTTGGTAACAAATACAGTTTGTTAGTGCTGTTAACTCCGTATTCCAAGAACTTCAGAGTCTGTGCAGCCCACTGTACTAACTAGGAACTTGAGAAAAGCAGGTTCTGTTCTGGGATCAGGTGTTGTCGTACTACAGACTGGACGGAATCACTTTTGCCCTTATTCCCTCTCTCTGTCTTGGCTTTATGGTCTTTGAGCTTCCTGGGACAGAAACTGTAGCTTTCTGGATGTTTGCGCAACACTTGCTTTATGACGCTTTCTTGATGTCTCTGAACAGTAATGACCAGTAACAAAACTGTCAAGTTACTGGTACAGGAAATCAGGGGGAAATGAGAAATTATCAGCACTGTAGGCTTAGACAGGACCTGTTAAATTTCTGCTGTTTTTCTTTTGGATGATGTATTCTCTCTTTCTCCTGTTTCCCATCAGGCACCATCGATTCTTTGTGTTGCTACGCAGACATTACCGAAAGCTCCTCAGTGGTGGGAACATCCATGGAAGTGAGCATTGTGGTCAAGCTAATAGCAAGAAGCAAGAAGATAAGAGGTAAGAGTTTAGAGAACAAGACTATGAAAATCAAGATGGGGAGGAGGTAGGGCCAAAGCAAAACCAGGGGATTCGTTTGGGGAGAGAAACCAATATAGGCCTGGCAGATACTGTTATCAGGCATATACAGTCATTAAGGACCAGAAGGTCGGGCAGTGAAGAACCAGATTGCCATAGTATTGCTGAAAGCTACTGAAAAGATTGATCTCTGCAACTGATTGTGGAATAATCACTCGTTGGACCAGGGATCTTGATGCCTGGTGAGACTGGCTTCAGGACTGGCAGGATGGCAGTGTGTGTAGTCCTTACGCACTAGGTATGAGAGCCACCACCCTTCCAGTTTTGGAGCTGAGAACTGAGACTGAACAGCCTCTGCATAGTCTGTGTCACTATTAAATAATTGTTCCAAAGAAAGTAGGGGTTGCTTTTCCTTTTTGTTTTGGTTGGTTGAGTCACAGCCAACAAATAGAAAAATCATTCCGTGGTTATCTGAAAAACGATGTCATATACAATGGCAATTAGAAATATTTCCAAAATTAAACCTCTAGAGGAGGAAGTGAATTACAATGCAAGCAGCCTTTGACCCTAGAGAATCATAATGGCTTCCTGGATTTGGAGATATTATGAGCTAAAGCCAGAGAGGTACTGCTGCTGGGTCCTAATAAGTGTTAAAATTAGAAGACAATGTGGTAACCTTGGGTGTGTCTTTCTGATCTGAATTCTCCTCCCTCCCACACCTCTGTTTAATAATGATGTGTTTTGAAAGGCCCATGTCTGGCTGCCTTAATGTCTAGGCATCCGCAGCGCGCGCATCAGCTTTGGTGCTTATCACTCTGCCAGACAGTGTGGGCCACAGTCCAAAAGAGTACAAAGGTACTTGTTTACACTTAAGTAGGGAAACAATTTGGTCAAAGAAAAGATTGCTGCTATGCTGGGGTCCAGGGTAGCTTGATGTGGGTGCATGGAAGCTCCCCGTATCTGAGAGAATTTCATCTCAGTTTTGGGTGGGACTTCTTTTGGCGTTTTGGCCAACTTGCTGGGCATAGACCTGGATGCTCATCCCTTTGGGAAACAGGAATCTTGTTGCCATCTTCACCCCCAGCACAGGCTTATTATTCTGACAACAGCAGTACCCAGAGTGGGCTGGACTCTTTGTCCCAGGCTTTGTACAAACACACAGTGAAAGACTACTCTGGCCTGAAAAAAAAAAAAAAATTACTGTCTAAACGGACAAGGCAGACAGTGGGTCTCTCTTGGGGAGAGTGACAGAGAGATAAGCCGGCCTAGGAAATGTTAGGACATTTAAAACCTTTTCCTGTTCTCTCTCACAGAAGAAAGAACGTTATATTTGGCTACGTACACAAATCCAGATTTAAAAATAGCTGAGTTCCTTCCTGACTGAGGGAGAAGGACAGAAATGAGCCAAATTTATGAGCCACCTAGCAAGCTTGCATTAGATTCTTGCTTATCAGGACTCCCCCATATAACTGTGTTTTTATATACAAGTTGTTTGGGGGAGTGTTTCATGAACAAATACTTGATTAATGGATCAATATCTGTGTTTGCAGGAGAAAAACAAGTGAAATGTTTGTGCGAGCAAATTCCAGCCACATGAATGTTTGAGAAGTGAAGCCAAGGGGGCAGAATTGTCATTAGACTGATTTGGGAGCTGGATTTAGTTGAAGGGCAACATTTCAAAAGCAGCTAAGTGAGACTGAAGCCTCAGGGCAAGTCAGGTGGGGCTTCTTAGAGTGTAATACGTAGCTGGGCTGCTTCTGGATGTGCAGGCACCCAGGCAGCCCTGGGTGTGCGACCAGGTGGATTTAGCAGCTTAGGGACCTCTGCCCTGCATGCTGTTGTGTGGTATTGACTTTCACCGTGTACCATTTTCTGAGGTGATTTAGGCATGAGCACTGGATTTACAAAAGTATTAAGGTGCCTGTCTTCCGTGGCAGTAGAGGCTGGAAGCTTTAAATACCTTTTTGGAGGGTCTGAGCCTCGGGGCCGGATTTATGAAGCTGTATAGATCTCTGGAATGCCTGGTGATCTTTACAAAAGCACCAGATGAGTTAGACCTGCCTCCTCTTGACTTCAAAGTTACTTGTAGCGGTAAGAAGGTTGGTCCAAGATGCGTGTCTTAAGCTGCCTATGTAGTTTTGTGGAGCTGATCTTTAGGAGAGCACATCATACTTTGGAACCCAACTCCATCTCACTGAAGGCAAGAGTGTTGTAGGTTTTTCTGAAAATGCTGCCCGACAAAATTATGAGCAAACAGGAAAGACAGACAGAAGGGGTTGCTGCAGTGAAGCTATTGACTTGCTGTGTGCTCTGTACATGCTTTGCTTTTGTTATGTAGTAATGAAGCTAAACCTGAAACAGGAGAATGGGGTTCCTCCATTTCCCCGTGGAGTACCGGGGGTTTAGTGGTGAGGACAAAGAGTTCAATAGAGAAAAATAAGGAAAAACAGAATGAACAATGGATTTGGGGAGAGAGAAAAGAGTAAGGGGAGCATCAGCTACAGGAGCGAGGGGAAGGAAAAAGAAAGGGAGGAAATATGGCCCAAGTGGGCTTCTATGCTAGAGTAGCTGAAGCAATTGGGGCAAGGTATTTCTTGTCTTTATAGATAAAGGAAGGCTCTGAGGATAAGGGAGAATGTTCCTCTTGCTTTTGAAGCTGTGTAAGAAGCCGCAGGTCTGTGGTACTGGGTGAGGACGTTTTTTACCAACGGACATCATGGCTGGATTCACTGTGCAGCAAGGGAAGCTCCAGCATCACCACTGCAAGTCAGCAGCCAGCCCACTGAAGTTCTTTTTCCCCATTACTGTTTCCATCACCATCACAGCTGGCCCTGAAGGCTTTCTCACCAGATAATGCCCTGCTACTCTGAAAGGTTCTTAACAGAAGGCCATTGTGCCTGACTGAAGGGGAAAAGAAAGTAAGATTTTTAACAGGCTTTCCTCATGTCTAGTTGTAAAGATTTAGCCCTTTGTCTTGCCCCTGTGGCCTGGCAGCCTTAGATCTGATTGCTAGAGAAATGTTACAGCAGATCCTCATCTAGTTTGGAAAACCCTTTCTCCTGATAGGACTGCTGAGGGGTTAAAACCTGTGAACCATGTTGCTCAGAATATTCTGTCATGCAGTGAAGTAGTGACAAGGGTTTGCTTTAAACTGAAATGGATGCGGGTAAGATTTAGACTGGTCTCCTCCCCTAAGGTGGCTCTGTGATAAGGGAGAGTGTGGGCTGCGTGGCCTTAAGGCTCCCTTTATTTCCCCCGGGGCTACACCACAGTCAGAAGCATTAAGGGCATGGAGGGAGGAGGAGAAGGCATGTCCCTGCCGACCCATTCGAGCCTTAATGATGTGACAGCCCTTTCAGAGCTGTGACTGTCCGGCTGACAACAGGCCAGTGACAGCTCTGTGTGTTGCCTGCTCTCTCTTGCCTGCCTTGAGGGCTGAGGAGAACAGCAGAGGCAGCTGCCTGGAGTGGCTTCCTTACACATTTTGCTCTTTTCAATGCCAGCGAGGGCGTCTGAGTGAAAGAGAGCACAGCAGACAGGGACTGAATGACAGCTGTCAGTCATGTCAGCTGCAGGCTCTTCAGAGGGAAGGAAAACAGCTCTTTTATCCCTGCCTGTTGCCCCCTCCAATATCCCCAGCTGGAGATCCACCCCACGGCTTGCCTGCTGATGCAGGCAGCCCCTTGGTATGTTCTCCTCCTTTCAAGTCCCTTCTCAACACAAACATGTTTTGCTCCTGTTTCCCACTTTAGCTGCTTGCGACAATGTCAGTATTATTATTTCCCAATTGAGCCTTGAAACATTCCTCCTGCAAGTGCTTGCAGGCTCATTTCCACACAATAAGGACAGTTAGCAATTTCTTCCCATCCCCATCTGCTACCTGCCTGCTCTGGCAGACCCAGTGAATAGCAAGAGGCAATTTTGCTTGATGCTTCTGACAATTTCTATTAAGGAAAGCTGAGAGCGTATCAATTAAATAAATATATTATATAGACACAGGCAGCCTTTAGGATTTGCTTCTATTTTCTGCAGTACTCCTTGATGTCATGCCTTGAAGACATCTTACCTCCGGTAGCAGCAGCTGCCAGCAGGATAGCTGTTTTGGGTCAAGGGAGCCTCAGTTCCTGTGAGAAGAAGGAAAGTGGCAGAGAAAGATCCCCCTTAGGTACTGAGTAACAGATATTGGCTCAGACTTGGGAAACAGCATAGAGGAACCAGGCTAAATTTAAACAGATAAAGAGGCAGATAAAAGGAAACCAAGCAAAGCGTTAAGGTTTCTGAAGCTAAAAATCAGGCTAGTCTGCAGCAACTGAAAGCATTTCCCCATCATTTCCAAGCAGGCTGGACAAAGCACCAGAGATAGGACACTCTGGGCAGCCCTTATGGGCTCTTCTGGCCAGTGTAAGTAAGTGAGATATGGGGAATCTTTAGGCACAGTCTTGTGTAGTCTAGAGGGTGCATGAGTTTGGTAGCTCGAAGCACTCCTCTGTTAGAGTAGGCAGTGGGGTTGAATTGGTAAACTTGTCAGTCTCAGGCTCTTAACAAGAGGAGGCTGCCTGAGCTCCTCTTTTGAGTTGCAAAAGCCAGTTAATGGCATGATAGCCAGCCTGGAAAGGTGCACAGGGAGACAGAGGTGCAACTAAAGGAGAGCTGGCTTGGATGATGCCTCGGGTGGGAGGAAAGGGCACAACACTGAAATACCAAGGGCTGGAATTGCAGACTTGCTCAGCTGAGATCAGGTGTCTGATATGCTTGAAGATCATCCCATCAAGGTGGAGCCTCTGTAAATAGCACCACTTGATGTCTTAGGCTTATTCTGCAAATGATGAGCCTGAAACGATGAGGCAACTGTTTCTGATAAGAAAACCTCTCTGATAAGAAAAACTCCTGGAGGTCTTGGCAGTTCGTGTAGAGAGGCTTGCAGGATCGGCACATCGGGAGGTTTGTTTTGTCTGTAGCTGCCAACTACAAGGAATCAATGTGGGTTTTTTCCATCCCTGTTAGTTCACCCATGGAGGGCCTCAGTCTGTAACCTTGTCTGGTCGGTGTGAAAGGTGGGGAAGCTTTTTGCTTGAAGGCTCTGGAAGGATCAAAATTCTAGTCGGTAAGAAGGTGATATTCAGGTCCATTTCTCCTTCTCAGGAAAGCCAGCTACTGCTCTCCTAGTTTCTCATAGAAGCAGAGGTATGAACAAGAACAGTCTTCTGTATGATGAGCCCAGAGCTAGGAATCATATCTCATGGTGTTGGGCCAGAAGTGAAGATATTTATCTGATGTTTGCAGCTCAGGAGCTTTGGGGTTGTCCCATAGCCCGCTTTGCTCTCAGGTGTTAGCAGAGGCAAGTAATACCTTTTTCCCTAACAGCTAGCCCAGGGCTTTAACTGGTTCTGTTGGTTGTGGAGCTTCCCCTGTGGTATGCAACCCTGAGGACCTTGAGGCTAGTATGCAGTATTGTACTTCAGCTTTTCAGAAAAGCTTTTTATTGCAATTTGTATAGCGCAGTGCTGGTTTGCTGAAGTAAAATGTGGGGAACTATTATTTAAGAACACTGAATATTGGATTTTCTGGGTGCTCTGTGTCAGCTGCCTTGTCCTTTCTGAATACAGTGCAAGGGATATGGTCTGATTCACAGGATCAACTTATGTATCTGAGGTGTTTCTCCACATTTATGTTTCAGCAAGTGTTTATAAATGAGAGTGTTTATTTCCTGAGTCTTTGAGGTTTATCTTTCCAGATGTGGCAGACAGGCTTGTTCAGACGCAGATTCACAGTTGCTGGGGCCAGCTTCATCTTGTGAGAGGGCAGAGCCTGTGCTCGCTGATAAGACCTATAGCTTTTTGATCAAAACTCTTCTAGTTAAAGAAAGTGATCTGTTGTGGTCAGAGTGAAATGAAAACATTTGAACTGTTGATAGGGTTAAAAAAGAGATTAAAAAAAAGAAACTTGAATGAATTAGGCAAGTAAGAGCCAGTAATAGAGATAGAAAACTCATAAATCTAAAGCAGTTTTACAGGTTGAATCCTTGCCGTCTGGATGAGGAAGAGCAAAGAAATTTTTGTTTCACTAAAGGCAACAGAGAGATATTTGCACAATTCTTGTGTTTTTTCTGTGTTAGTACTAAGGCCAGATTTTTCTTGGATGCAGCTTTCTTTAAAACTGTGGGGAAAAGAAAAGTTTTCTCCTCCTGCCCCTGCTGCTCCATCCCTTTCCCTCCTTCCCCCTCCTTTCCTTTGGGTTCCTTGCCTTTCATGTCTTTGTTTGACATCTAGGAAAGAATCATGAGGTGCTGAATATTATTAACTTCTAAACACCTAAGAAATCAGTAGGAAATCGCAAACATTTCGGCCCCCTGACAGTCTCCGTAAATGACCTGTCCGAAATCCCTCCCCTTCTGAGATGAAAAGAGGGAGCCAGGCAGAACGGAGGAGAGAACAGGGAGAGCCAGGGAACGAGAGGGATACACAGAATAAATGAGAAATATGATTAACTTACTTCCTTGGCTGGCTCTACAGCTGGTTCTGGGTATTTAATAAACAGGTTGACACTCCAGGTTCCCCTCATTAGGTGATCACTAAGGTCTGGGCTGTCATAAATCAAAGAGCCAGGTTATCAAGGCCTGTGATCTTTAACTGTACAGGGGCGCCCAACTGTCTGCCATAACGAGGGCTAAGAGGTGCAAGCTGTAAAGAATTAGCTGGCTGCGGCGCTTTAATACATGCACAGAGGCATGAACATGGTGCCGTCTGTGGAGCGACTGCCCAGGTATGTCTGTGGGCTGACAGCAGCTTCTGTCTTGAATGTGAACATGTGAGGTGGTGTAGGAAGTTAAATGCAATGAAGTGCAAATTTGTCTGCGCTAGACAGTTGCTGGCTGCTCGTGGGGAGAGTGTTAAGGAGTCATCTCAGCTTCAGTGTTGGTGGGAGAGGGATAGTTTTAATTCCTCAGTGACCAGAAGAGCCAATTCTCTTAATTTGCTTCAGACACAGAGGAGGAGACACAGCATGGCCCAGTCTGCTTCTGTCTGCGTCGTTCAGGTACTGGGCTGGACCCACAGAACCTGTGTATGTTGTGCAGTTCAGGAGGAATTGCTGCTCTCTAAGGCACACTGCTTTACACACTGGGACAGCTCGGTCCTGCGCTGGCCTTTCTGAAAGAAAGTGGGGCCTGCATAGCACATTTTTACATTGCAGGTGAGGCAGAAACTGAAAGTTGGGCTGCTTGAAGCCCACAGCCTGAGATTTTCTAACAAAGCTGGCACATGAATAAGTTCTGTGAACCCTTCTGAGCAAGGCAGAGCATCAAACCATACAAGTTTTGGCAGCAAATAATAGAAGCTCCGAGTAAAAGCTAAGTGGACTTACGGGAGGGGAAAAAACATGCGGTCAGTCTCAGGGCTGGTTTTGTGAGAATACAAGATAATTGTTAGATGCTGGGAACGTTCTCCCGTTGTTGGTTTTCCCCAGTTTTGAATAGCTATTGTCACCCACAAAACCAGGAAAGACTTGGGAGGAGTTTCTGAGCTGATTCTGCAGGACAAGATGCATGCAGACACAAACACCAGTGATGAAAAGGAATTTAACTCTGTGCAGCTCTCATAACTGCAGCATGTGTTAGAAATGGAGAAGAGAAACTGAGGAAGAAGGACCTCCCAAAGGAGACGTGTATTCCTGTCCTCTAGCCAACGTGTGAAAAGTGCTGGGTTCCTCAAGCCATGTTGATACTAACTTGAGAGTTGGGACTGTGGACAGGGCATGAGCTGAGGATTGTCAAGCCTTGTGTTTTCTACTGGCAACTAATGGGACAAGTCACATTTCCGCATGGATGTGGAGAAAGTTTGAGGCACAGCTCTGTGTTAGAAGGTGGGGATCTGCACAGCTCCAAGGGAGGCATCTGCAGGGTTCAGCATTGCTGTGGAGTGGGTAGTTTTGGCCCTGTTGATGGTATCTCCCTAGCCAGCATCCATGGAGCAAGACAGATGCTGTCAGTGCATCTTAGGCTGCTCATGTGAACTTGGGATGCTTTTGTGGGGCACATGTGAGGAACTGCACAGGTGGGCCAGAAAAGAAGCTCTGAGTTATGCTTATTTTCAAAATTATCTCCTAAGCTGAGCCTCAGCCACTGATTCCTCCCTTGGACAAGAAAAATGGTTCTCTGTGGAATAAAGACTATGGGAAATTAGATGGCACAAAGATGACGGTTGTTTTCAGGGACTGAAAGCCCCTACAGCCTCATCCCAGCAAACATGGATTCACTGAAGCAGCTGTACACCTTGTCACATCTTGTGTGAAGGCCCATGTCTACCTGTCTACTAGATATTCAGCTGATAGGATAAGTGATGTCCCCAGAGTAAAGCCACAGCCGAAATTCCTCGAGGGGCTCAGAGAGTGCAGTCCCAGCTCTGCTGCAGTCACTCCAGGGCGTTCCATGACTATTTATAATGGTGGATGTGGGTTTACTCCTTTCCAGATTGTAATGCAGCTCACTGCCGTGGGCGAGAAAACTGCAACGCTGAAGCATGACATACCGCCCCTTGGACACAAAACCGTGTGGTTCGTGTCAGGCTGTGAGGTGGAAGCGTCTGGTTCACAACAGCGATTTCAGGGTGTTTTTCTTGCTCTTTCTCCTCCTGTTTTCCTCAGCCATATTACATACGAGCTGCATATTCTATCTTGAAACACAGAAGCATCTCTCTTCTGAAAAAAAACCAACTAAAGCTGTGCTTAAAAAGAAGTAGAATTGTGAAAGAGCCTGTTAATCCAAATGCATTGTTTTTTTTAAAACATACAGGGCTTACCCATATGGCTAGAGGCTCACATTAGAATTTTTTAAAGTGTTTTGTTGGTTGAGGGCTGTGCAGAGAGATTTTACAAATGGCAGATAGATAACTGCATACCTTCTTGAGAAAGCTGATAGGAGTAAGATGCCTAAATGACCCGTCTGCCTCCAAATATCATTCCATCGGCCCTGTATCATTTGAGTGATTTTGAAAATCCCATCGTAAATCCTAGTGTTTGCTCAGCTCTTTCTTTGTGCTTGGACATAATTCGCATTGACTGTTGCGGTAGCTTTGCTTGAATAGAGACAATTTTCTAAGCCTCTTCTCCAATAACAAACTTTCCAAAAGCGTCTTGAAAATGAAAAATCTGTCTGAAAAGCATTGATGTTACACCTAACGCAGGTATTGTTCTGAATCTGGTCCGGTATATTTCATGTTCTTGTATATGCAGTCTGTATTATTAATCACTGGATTGTGCGTCAAGACTTCAGGGTCTTGAATTTCGACCTAAGGATGTGAGTTACCAACCCAACCAAGCAAGTGAAAATCTTCTAAGTTATTGCAGGAAATTGCCATCACTACCAATTTGTAAGGGATTTCCTGTGTTTGCGTTAACCAGTTCCTTTCTGTTAAGGCAAAACACAAAATATGTTTGTGCAGTGTTTGCTGTCCTGTCAAAATCATGACTCTCAAAGCGTGGCCTGTGTGGTGTGTGTCAGTGTTACATACCCTCAGAGAAGAGAGTTCCTGTCTTTAGTTGTTGGGAAGTAACTATTTTGGTCAATATATTTAGCTTGTCCTATTTTAATACCTAGGGAAGGATGAAGATGGTTGCATGCTAAAGCTCATGCTGAGTAGGTCAGCTGATTTTAAAGGTGTGTTTTGTGGGCCTAAATACTTGCTGGAGAAGCTGTGTGACCGTAAGTGCTGTGGTGCATGGTCCACAGGGATTGTTTTATAGTCCACTAAGGTGTGGGTCCTGCTAGTTCTGCATGTGAGGGGTCTTGGTACCTACCCGAACAGTGGCAGGGAGGAACAAAGTAAAAAAGAGAAATTGAGGGTTAGGATAGTGTGGTGTTTTAGTGAATTTGAAGTATTTTATACACTTTCTGATAGTTCACCCAGAGGCTTTTCTAAGGTCAGTAGTTGTTGGAGTTCTATTTGTAGAGAAAGTTAAAGATCAAGCAAGAAAGAAATGAAGAGCGAAGCAGAAACCTCTTTCAAGATATTCAACTTGTCACTAGTTTCTTGATGTCGCTACTGAAAAGGAAATAGGGGAAACCTTGGAAACCCAAACGTTTTTGGCTGTTGTTAAGTTAGGAGATCCCTGGTGAATTATTTTTCCATTCTCCACTCAGAACGTGGCCTGAACTGCAGATCAAAGAAGAGCAGCACGTTGGTTAATCTGGCATAAAAATCTCGTTTACCCCGAAGAGTCAAGAAGAAAAAGAAGTTGAGGCCCGGGCTCCATGGTAACTCTGAGTTGGATTGTTCAAATGGTTGGTAACTGTAACACAGTGTAAAAAAAAAAAAAAACAAAAAACCAAAAAAACCTATATGCTTGGGAAGATAGATCAGTGCCACATTGGAAAGGGCATTGTGTCCCAAGGCAAGGTTGTTTCCTGCTGTTACAGGGAGTGTTCGTAGCAGGACATAGATGGGCTCCTGTCCTGTGTTCCTTGGGCTATTCCAAAGAAGAAAAGGTGACCAGCTGATACAGGTCTGCTTCAAAACACATGTGCTGAAGATGCAAGCAATGCTTTTCTTTGAAGCTGTTCTGCACCACATGCTGACCTTATAACCATCGAACCAGAGAAATCTGACATGGCGGGTCACCATTTGTTGTGGGTTCAACCACGTAGCAGACAGTGCTTACTTATGACATTGAGATGTCATGCTGTGTTTAGAGAAAGTGCTGCATTGTGCCCTTGTATGGTGCTGTTGGGTCCTGTGCTGTCATATGCAGAACTCGCTAGATCCTTTGATGGGGGACTTGAAAGCTGATTCAGGATTGCCAATTCTTTAATCCTGGTGAATCTCACAAATCCACATTTTGCTAATCGGACCAAAATCTTGACTGCCTGTGTGCTGCTGAGCAACCTGGGCTTACCAGTGGTTTGGTTCAAGCCAAGCCAGGTTCAAGCCACAGCAGGTGGCTGTGGCACCCAGGAGCATGGCTCTGTCTGGTTAGAGTGGTCAGGATGCCCTTCATTATTCTTGTATCTTTCTCCACAAAGGCTTTTTTACCTGCAGATAGTAGTCTGATGCAGTTACACTAATCACCCAGACCTTACTCATCTTTTATCACAAGTTTCTTACTTAACAGCAAGCCTAAGTCCTGAGATAGTAAGCTGGGCCTTTTCAGAGCTGGACAAACATTCTCAGGTCAGTAGAAATTTCCATAGCAAGCTTCTGACTAGTAGTTTGAGCGTTGTTCTGCTCAGGACTGTGAATGTATGCTCAGGCTGTCTCTGAGGCAGATCTAAAGGAAATTTTGTTTCCTACCTATGTAGCTGGATCATTTTATTGCTTAAGAATCTGTTTTATTAGGAAATTAATGACACTTAGGTTAATATCGAACCTAAATATTCTTGCTGTCAGCATAGCTGGTTACTTTTCATTCTATTCCCATGTGCCCAGAAAAAAAAAAAAGTTGGTGTCAGTCTTTTTCTTAACTACCACTTACCTACTACAAGAGAACAATCATGTCCTGTTCTCTCTTTTGGACAGAAAACAAATACAATTCCATCAATCTTTTTCCTTCAGCGATATTTTTGAACATTCTTAATGATTCATGATGGTCTCTTGTTTGTGTGTAACTTTCTTGCAGTGAGGCAGCCAAAACGGGATGTCTTGGCTTAGTTTGAGGCAAGCCTAGCACCTACAGGGAAAATCACACTCCATTTCTCACCAGTCAGTATATTCTGGGATGAGATGTCTTCCTCCTCCTTCTCCCTTTTTGGTGACATCAGCTTGTTGATCAAAATTCAGTTTGCGTTGTCGTGTA
>NW_010429624.1:43988-52359 GCF_000710305.1 Buceros rhinoceros silvestris
TCGTGTAGTTTAAGCCCCTTCTCTGAATATTGCCGCCACTTGTTCATACCTCTTTGAATTTTTTTGTTATAGATAGAACATTTTGAACTTGTCTATTTTGTTCCATCTTGATACATTCGATCTTCCCCCCACCCCCCCCCACCCAGTTTATTGAGATTGGTGATGACACTTTCCAGAATGGTTCCTGCACACCTCTAAGGGGTGTCCATGCTGCCGGTACATGAAACTGGAGCTGACATAGTCCCCTGTAGAACTACGTGAGAATTGTCCTGCCAGTTTAACAGCAAATTGCTGGTATTTTAAGATGATTTTCTAGATAGCTGTACACCCAGATTGTGGTGATTTTAATCTACATTTCATTTCCCTCATCTGCTTTGAAAACATTAGGTGGGCAAGAATTAAAAAGCGTTGCTTTTTTATTGTACTTTTCAAAGCAAATCGTCTCTAGGGCTTCCCCGTGTAATCACTTGGGACTGTTACCCCCTTAGATGGAGCATAATAAATGGAGTATAACTTGTGCCTGACCATTCTGTAGTGACAGTTTTTCATCATCCTATAACCTTCCAGGTACTTCTAAACAAATGATTTAATTTTTTTTTTTTTTTTTGCATCTGTCTGGGGAGTGTAATTAAGTAATTTGTAGTTTACTGAGTTGTGCTTTTAAAGATGGGTCCTTTGTCTTCTCCAGAACCTTCTTCGTCCTCCAGAATTACATCAAGGTTAACTGTCTTAGGTACTTTTGAACTGCTTTCACCAGCCCTACAGACTTGGTTGTATTCAATTTAGGTAACTCGAGGTGACCTGAAAGTGACTTACGTGGGGTCTGGACGCTGGTTGGAATTCCCTCCCAGTCCCCATTTCTACAGAAAGAGGCCAGCTGCCTTTCCCAGTTCCTGGCTGTGTGTGCAAGTGGGGATCCAGCCCTGTCCAGGCACAGAATCCATTCCACAGCTTGGATAATTTATGATGTTTCTTTCTGCTCTGGGGAAAGAGGATTTAGCATACAGACCCCCAGTTGGGCTCTCTGGACAAAAGTGTTGTTTAACCTGTTTGCCGTTGTTCTGGTCTGTGTCTTTTTCCTTGACGGGAAAAACTACCTTGAGTCCCTGTTAATCTTACTGTGAATTTGGAAGTAAAGTTGACATTGATGACTTTCTTACTTTTTTCCTTACTATCTTTTACATTTGGTGTATGTGATCTGTTTTGCAGTTCTGTCCCTGATGGGTTTTTTTTCCTCTTCCTCGTATTCTCTTCCGTGATATTAACCCT
This sequence comes from Buceros rhinoceros silvestris, assembly GCF_000710305.1. Lineage (NCBI taxonomy): Eukaryota > Metazoa > Chordata > Aves > Bucerotiformes > Bucerotidae > Buceros > Buceros rhinoceros. The sequence continues at coordinate 45,258 of NW_010429624.1, forward strand.
TACTCATGTGTTACTATTTCCATATTAGTGTTTAATTTTTGGAGTTAAGATCAGAGACACTCCGTTTCCCTTCTGTCAGTTTGCTACTGTACCCATAGCATAGTCTGTCTAGTTAAGTTCCAGCTTTACTCTGCATGGTTTCCCATTGGAAGTCTTTCTAAGAGACAGTGTCTGCCAGTTCCCCCACTTGCTGGCATCTCCTGTTTTGTGGTCTGGTGTCCTTTGCGTTGTCTAATCTTACTTTTTCTTTGAGAGCAAAACATCACAGGTCATGATTCTCTTTCATTAAAGTGTTCTTGTGGTTGCAGTTTTCAGTCAGTTTGTTCCTGTTGGGTCAGAAGACATTTAAGACGGCTGATGATATCATTCAACTCCTCCTTCTGAAAAAAACCACTGTTCCTAACACACTTGAAGAACAGGGTAAGCTTTTCCACTGGCTGACTGGCTAATGTTCTGTGACTACTATAGTGTGGAAGTTTCTAACCATACTTTATGCCTGTTTCCTCCTTCCTACAGAACATGCAACATTTCGAATTCCCAGGTAAATTAAAGCTCAGTCTGATTTGATAGCAGGAACTGCATTTGTATTTGAACTGCAGACTGCCGTTTTCATTTACCCACATTTGTGATCCCTCGCTGTTCGCTGTTGGTGAACAAACAATGTGTGTGGATTTTCATTCCCACCAAACCACAGGGAATGTTGTGTTTCATCTGAACACCTTAATCACAGGAGAGGAAGGAGATTTGGTATATGAACAAAAATATTCACTGTTCACGTGTGTAAAGGGCTTGGACATCCACTCAGAGAGCAGAAACAACAGCATATGACTTACGTGCCCGATTACACACTATGTATAACTGAATAGCTGAAGCGAGCAGTTCACAAATACTCTGTAGTCTGAAAACAGCCAGTTAAAATCTCCCGCAAAAGACAGTGCATCCAGAGAAATCGGGCTGCTTTAATGCTTTATGAAAACAAAAAAGGGCTAAATTTGCAGCTATCCCTAAGGAATTATCTGTAAGCACTATCTGCAAATAATAATTTAATCAGCTTATTTGGCTGCCCATGGTCACAAAGCTGTAATTGATTAAAAATGATCCTTTTTGTAACAAAATAAGGCTGCAGAATAAAAATGAGATTCTAAGGTGATTCTAATGTGCCCTGCTCTGGCAATATGATAAGGAGCAATTCTGCAGAAAACCAAGAAATCTCACAGCAATAGGTTCAGGGACTGTTACAGAGAAGTCTTTTTTCAGACTTCAGGGTGTTTTAGACTGAATTTGGATATTTTTCTTTTTTTTTCTTTTACAGGGTATTCACGTTTCCTAGGGAGCTGAATGGGGGGGAAAGGGACTCCTTTCAAAGGCCACATGGCCCGCTTCCAATTCTGATAGATAAAGTCAACCTGCTTGGCCCCACCAAGAGGAAATAGGATGCTGCCCCTTTAAGCAGACTATAAGGAGTATGGAATTACGGCTAACTTGGTTTGGAGCCTTTGTGTAAGGCTTTCAGGAAGAGATAAACCATTAATCATGCACAATTACTCTGACCTTGCATGAACTAAAGCCTCTCTGAACACATAAGATTACTGTCTCTGGGGACCTTGAGATACTGACACGATCAGCTCAGTCCTCGGGCTTTGGAAACGGCTGCTCAAAATGGCTGCGAGCTTGGCCTTTAGTTCCTTTGCTTGAACTGGAGCCTTTCTGGCCACTCAGGATACATGTTTATCTCTCTAACATGCTTGCAGTGTAAACTAAGGAAAAGTTAGTTCCCATGAGCCAGGATTTGAGGTCATAGGATCCAAGTGGGAAGTGATGGCAGTGCTTAAGAGAAGAAATTACATTTCTTTTCAATCAAATGTTTTCTTAAACTTACTGAAGTGGAGCTTGTGACACATCTCCCTCTGGGGGACCTGCTTTCTCTGGGGTTAGTACAGCTCTTAGCACAAGCATTCTGGTCAGTCGCAGAGGTTCTTAGCTAGTTCTGCAGTGTAATTTATTTTTGTGGTGTTCCTGCTTTCCCAGTACTATCCTCACCTGTCGTAATTGGATTTTAGATGGATTTTCAGCATCAGTTTACATTCCCTCTATTAGTCTTGTTTAGCATTTCTCTCACCTCTTAGACTCCTTAAACACATCTCCCACAGGTACTGTGATGTACTTCCCTCTTATCTCTTCTTTCCCCAACCTCCTAGCACTAGCAGCAATATGTAACATAATAATAAATAAGCAAGTATTTGCTCATTAAGTAATTATTGATTTCAAGCCGTCAATTTTCAAAATTAAGGTGAGCTAAAAATGCACACAAAGAGTTGCAGAAACTGCAGAAGCTCAGTAAAATGCAGGGCCTTATTTACGTTTGACCCCTACAGCTTCATTCATTTATGAAATTCATACTGATACAAATATTTTACTTAGATCTGTGATCTTTTTACATTGTTATGTACTGAAGTAAAGCAGCATCTGTTTTGAACATAGTTTTACATGGATATAGCTCTCTTTTCACCCTTTTCACAAAGGAGTAATTACACATGTATTTTTGGATCTGCAGTAGGAAATTTGTACTGATTGAACTTACAGTTGGTAAGTTGCAACAGTTAGTAAGCAGCTTTTCCATGAGTAGTAGATTTGCGTGTGGAAAAGCCCTGCAGAGCACTTCTCTTGCTGACCCTGGTTTCCATCTTTAGAAGATTAAGTACTTTTTATGAAGAAATGGTCTTTGTCTTTGAAAAACTGCAGATGGGGTTTTTTTAGGGTCTTGGTTTTACACTGCCTGTGTCTATTCGCCTTCAGTTGTAGAGGATCTGACTAGAAGACTGCAGGGTGTTTCTTGTTAGGTGTTTGTGTTAAACCCTCAGTCAGCTGCCAGCAAGCAGTCTCCATTACCAGGAAGGTTGACATGAACATGAATTTTGCTATTTTAGCCTTTATTTTTCTCAGAAGATATTTCTGTTTGAAACCAAACCTTTCCTTGTGTATCTCTGAGGAATACTTCATGGAATCTGCACAGTGTTTTAAAGTTCCAGTGATAAAATGTTCTGTCCACTGAAGTAGCAAATTTCTTTCTTTTTCAGAGACGCAGTTTTAAGGAAATGGAGACGGCTCATCATGCGTTGAGGGACTGGACAATGGGATCCAGACTGAAACCCGTGCCCGGTTCTGACCAGCGCCTCCATGTTACACACTTCGTAAGAGGATGGATAAGTCCGAAAGAAGCAAATAATGCTTTTCACATAGTGAATGATGCAGAGAAAGTGTATCAGGAACTTCTCTTCTCCCTGAAAAGTGATTTAGAAGATAGGTGTAATGAAAGTGCCACAGGTACAGCAGTGAGAGATGTTTTTAACAGGTAAGATATCTGGCAGGAGTGTCAAGTGTTGCTTCAGGACCACAATTGCTCTCTAACTGCTGGAGGTAAGTAAAGAGAAATTCTTTTAGATGGGAGGTTTCTGTAGATGGTTTGCTGTAAGCTTTCTGCCCCTTGCTCCTGAGCCACGTTTGTAGTCACAGTTAACAGCAGACTGCTGGGTGTGGTAACAGCTGATGGATGTTTTATAGCAGAAGGGTGTTAAAAGGCTCCCTGTGGCGCACGGCATTGAGGACAAGAGCCTGGTTTGAGGGAGCTGTCCAGTACTAGCTGGAGAAGACACATGCTGTGCTTCCTCTTATCCTCAGATATTTCTCAAAGTTCTTTTTCCCCTCTCTTTTACATTTTTTGCTGATGCATTCCAAAGGTACTGCCAATGGCTAAAGGGCTGTTGATTCTAAGGATTATTCTACAGAAAGTAAACTCACTCAAAACAAAACAACACCACAATCTTACTAACCAGAGCGGATGGAATATGTAGTGGAAATTCAGTGAAGACCATAAGAATTACCAGATGGAGGGGAGCATCTGAAAGGAAAAATACCAGGGTATTTCCTTTGACTGCAGGAGTGTTGCATAGTCCATGTTTTGCAGGATTTCAGGCCATGTGACAGCATTGGTCCCATCTGGTGTTAAATATGTGAATCAATGAAATTATTTTTCGCTGAAGTGGGGTGCTAAGGCACAGATTTGCTCTAAGGTGCTGTGGGGCAACTTGGGCACACCACCAGTTTTCAGAGAAAGGCAGAGTATCAAACTTGCTCCTCTTTCAGGAGAGAGGCTGTGGAAGGGATTAGAATTAGTTGTGAGTGGGAAAAGGCTTGGTACTAGAAGGGGATGAGGCGAGCCTATGCTGTAGTATAAGCTTTGCTGCGTGTGCTGTAAGGGACAAAATCAAACGAAGGTAGATTCTCATCTTACGTAGACCAGCTTCAGTCAGGAGTGAATCAGCTGAAGTCAGGGTCATTGTTGCGTCAAAGTAAAGCTTGAAGTGAATGGTAGCAGGCCTGCATTGGTTTTCTGCTTTGTTTGTTGTCCTGTTGCACCTCGTTGTAATCCAAGATGTATAGAGATCCACTGTAAGAGGTTTTAGACTGGAAGAGTTTCCTGTTTGAAGGAAAAAGGACAACCCACTGCTTCGTGGTTGCAGTCCAAATGTTTATTCTGCATCTACGCTGCAGTGCTGTCAGTACAGCTAGTGTAGTTGTTCCTGAGACATCTGGTAGAGAGCTGGTTTCGATACTGTTGTTGTGCTGCCAGAACCATGACATACTCCACGTGGGCACACAGGCTGATCTGATCAAAACAGTATTCCACACTGCTTCTCCCGCTTGCTGTACTGCTAGGAGTACTGATGCTTACTGCCTTGAAAACTAACCTTTAAACTACTTTTAAAACTAGCTCAGCCATGTATATTCCAGCTGTTCATGCTTTGGACTGGAAGCATGGATATTTTCTTTAGTTTTAGATTTGATTTTACAAAATTAAAACTTATTCAGACAATGCTGCGAGCCCTGAACCTGTCCTGATTTTGCCATTCTGTATTTGAAATATGAAGGTCCTTGTTTGTGGGTCAGGTAAAAACGAGGAGACACTCAGGCGGTACAGATCTGTGTAGATTCTGTGCTGCTGACAGTCCAGGTAACTCGGTTAAACCAGTGGAATAGTTGGCTGGGGGGACTGTTCCATGCTAATAGGAGACAGAGAACTCTAAGGGTTAAAGGCAAGAGCATTCTTTTTATAATTAGGACAGATCAGAAGTGGAGCAAAATGTTCTTGCAGCTGAATCAGCTGCCCTCTAACCAGCCTAGAGTCTGGAGCTGGGGCCTGATGGACACTTGTACAGAATGCAATTTAATCTGTAATGGCTGAGGAGGACTCCTCAAAGTCTGCGGCAAATGGCAATTATTGTCCCTTTTTGTCACATCCCCCTCAACCAAAACAAAAAACAGGAAAATTAATGAAAATAACAACAGGGAAGGATCCTAACTAGCATGCCCTGCCTCCCCCTTTCTGTTTAAAAATCCTTTGCTATGTAGTGACTGAAATTAGCTGCCCAGTATAATAAAATCTCTGGAGTACCAATGTGAAACAAGAATTCCTCCCCCACACACAGGCACACGCACCCCTTTTCCCTAATGAGCAGGGAGACGCCAGCTCGGGGGCTGCAGCCAGTGTTAAATTAGCAGAGAAGGCCATCCGAAGTGGGCTGACTCCAGCGTAAACTGCCTTAAGTGTCTGTTTATTAAATCACACCACCGCTTAGAGTCTGCCCTGCTGCCACATCAGAGCTCTCTGCATACAGACAAATCCTGGGCAGTCCCAGGGGGACTTGGTCCAACTGGATACTGGTAGTAATGAAGGCAGGGGGAGGAGAGCAATCCACCACCAACAGGCCCTGTCTTAGACTCCATCCTGTGGTGGCCTTCAGGAGCAGAAAAGGCTTTATCTAAGGTCACCGTTCGCATTTGTAACAGCAGGGAACCTGAGTATCTTGAAACTGTGAAGCCTTCTTCCTCTCCATTTTACAAGAGGTTACTCATAGCAGGCATGTCCTTGCTGAACTGGCTTGTATAAACCTTGGAGCAGCAGCTTTCCTGGATCAGCTCTTCCTGGGAAGTGTGGCCTTCAGTTTCAACTCTCTTTGCGTTACAGTATGAGCAGGTTGTTAATATCTAATGTTTTTCTAAGCGAATTCACTGGTGTCAATCTGTGAATCTATTTCCAAAGCTCAGGCTTTTTGGAAATAGAAAATCTACTGTTCAAACCTTAAGCCATCGTATTAAAGCAGGGGAAAATCAAAATGCTTCTGTATATTTGTACAGCATGAGGTACGATGAGGGTTTGATTCTGGACGGAATTTCTACACATGCCTGCAAAACACGGATATTAGATACTCTGCAGTTAAGACAGACAGGAGAAATAGACCCAAGCTGTAAATCCTGTCCTGTCAGTCAGGAGACATCACTTCTTCTGCTAGTTCTGAGAGAAGTTGTTTACCAAGAGCCCTGATATATTCCCTCTTTCTCAGGGGCTAATTCTTAAACAAAACCGGAACCGGGGCTGCTGGTTTATGACTCCTACTGCTTATATTACCAGTTGGACTATCTTGCTCCCTTCTCTACACTTCCAAGATAAATTGTCTTTTCTGCATAAATCCCTGGAGAGGAATCTTGGGGAGAAGTGGTTAACTCTAATGCATTTTGGAAAACTCTCTGAAATAATAAAAGTTTGTTCTCATGAATTCTAAGGGTTTGCTGAACAGCTTTTAAATTTTCCATCCTTTCACTTAGCACAGATCTTTCTCTGTAACACAATTTTTAAGCTTCAAACAAGTTTCATCCATGTGTTGTCAGGCCAGGAAGTGGAATGTACAGCATGCAGCTCTGTTTTGTTTATTTTAACAAATTCACGCTACTTCCATACATGTGTGCCCTTCCCAGCCTGCTGATTTATGTCTTCCGTGAGAGATTTTTGCTGCATGTAGGCTCCCAGAGTCTCCGTTGCAGCCCAGATGGCCGTTTCGGTGATAGCAGATTAGGAGTCATGGTCAAGCATCTCTTTCTGAGGTGGCCCATTGACATTGTATAAGAGCAGCAGTTGTTGAGCTAATTTGTATGAGGAAGAAGCTATGCACAGTTTAATATGAAGTGGTTGGTTTAGCTGGTAGAAAGGGAGAGGTGGGCTGTTTTCCATTTCCCTTTAAAATGTCAAACACTAATAGTCTCTTCC
>NW_010429624.1:52439-62543 GCF_000710305.1 Buceros rhinoceros silvestris
CCGATCATCCCAAGATTGCCGAATAATTGACTTCTGCCTACAGCAAAAACCTCCCTGACCAACCAAGCAGGAAGCTGGTGACAGCAATTGCCTGAACGTGTCCAAATTAGTCAACCCCTTGCAACCCCGGCAGGGTCAACAGAGGCAGCCCAGAGGTCGTGGGGCAGCAGGAGATGGAGGTTGAAGATTGCCCTGCTTCCTCTGCCCTCTCATGCCTCCAGGACATAGCAAGGAGACAAGGGATTCGCAGCTGGAGCAGCCAGCACCTGAACGGCATGGCCAACAGAGATCTGTTTATTCAGAAGATCTGCTGCACGTTAGCCAGACCGCAGGGTTAGGGTAAGAGAGGAGGAAGTGCCTATCTCCATGAGTGGCAGCAGCGCAGTTGTATTCTGTGTGGAGCTGACCCAGTGTCAGACAGCTCCAAGCACCTCTTCTCTTCATGTCCTCCAGGGTTTGCTTACTTTGCTGTATGTTTACAACAAACCAGTGTCTGTCCTATTGCTGGATTATTTTTTCTGTGCCTTCATTTGTTCTTCCGCAGCTGTGCAAGTGACTGCAGAAATATTGGAGTGTGTGAATGTTGCCCTGGTATGACCCAGTAAAACTGACGGAGATAGAGTGTTTAGGAATACACTTACAGCCCAGGACCTCAGAGAGAAGCCAGAGAAGGATGCCCACCAAGCCATTCCTGGATGAAGCTGGATGCTTCATTGGCACATGCAGTTAGGCATGCTGGGTTGTTTGATTTTTGCGAAGTGGTGGAAGTAGAGCAGCAAAGAATCTCTGGCCCTGTTCCCCTCTCTGTTGTCTTTGAAAGGGCTGTTGATGTGCCTGTGACTCCTTGAAGGCAACTCAAGCATCTAAGAGTTGTGGCATTTTCATAAGATTACTTTAGGACTGGGAGAGAGGACAGAGAGAGCAGCATTGTCTCAGAGCTCCCAAGCAATACCACTGTTGATATAGGTAAGATGAGAAAGTTTTGAGACCAGGCTCTTTGCCTGCTAGCCCGTATTCTTATCTGTGTTTCCTAAAGCAGAGGAGCTGGGGCTGGGAGCCTGCCCCTGACAGCTCTCTGAGTGTGCTGCTGCGGGTCAGGACCTCTGCCCACGGAAGGAGCACTGCCTGTAGGCCTCCCACGTCTCCTCACGGAAAGCCAGGCTGGGCGCTCTGTCACACTCTGACAAAGGTCGCTTTTACATCCCGTCTTCTAAAAGGTCACAGCACGACCCCAGGTGCAGCAAGAGATGAGGAGGGAGAAGACGCCTTTCTCTCTTCTTTTCCCTTTCTTCTTCTTTTTTTTTAATTTGTTACTATCACTGGAAAAATACACCTTGTCTTTACTGTTGTGCTACCCCCTCTCTCTCGACCCACACTGGCACCTTCTCTTCCTATGTGCTATAGTAGAGTTTTCCCCTTGTAGGCTTAACTGGCTGGTTACTGGATTTTCTGCTCTTTCTCCATTTTGTTCTATCTGCATAGCTGTTGCTGTCCTATTGATACTCCTTCAAATTAATAAGCAAATACTTCCAACCTTACTGTGCTCTCCAGGCATAAAACTGTGTGAGCACAGTCCTGCACCACAGTGTTTGTAGGCGCATGAGCACATACCTAAAGGTAGCTTTTCCCCAGGGGCTAAAAAGGGGGAAAGTACCAGTCCTTCTCTGACTCATTCCTGTGTAGTGTGGTCAGTGGATATATCTCCTGAAGGGAAAACTACTTTCTCTTGCCCCTTTCTTGTCAGCATTTGCATGTGTCAGTGAGAGGCAGGGGTGAGGGGTAAAAGCCAAATCCTCCGGTGTCACACACTGTGCTGTATAGTTGTTTCCCAAACTAGGGTTTACTGAACCAGCTAGAGGACAAAATTAATTTCTTTATCGTGATTTAAAGAAGGCCCAATGGTTAACAAGACGTTTGTGGTTAAACTCTATATGGCTTCAGTTCAGGACTACTGTCTGTAAATGCTGGGTCATCCTTCCAATGTTATTTGAAGTTCTTCCTTGTCATAGAATTTGCAGCAGCAATAGAATTCTTACCTGCATTTCAGATGCTGGTGAAAGGGGAAAAAATAGGTTTCCCTGTATGTCCCTATTTTAATATTTTTTTTCTTAAGGATTGGACTGTGTTACCAAAGACAAAGGTACTGGAGGTGATTCTCTTTGTGGGGTACTGCGGTGACTTGCTATGGATGGTAGTTGTAGTCCTTCAAACAGCAGAAGCGGGCGATTCAGTTTTAGAGGCATAGGTGACCTTGTGAGGTGGATAATTTGATACAAGCTATTTTATTTGCAATGTTCATTCTTCACAAAGAATTTCCTTAAGCTGTTTAGTTAAACATCTAAAGAAGTAGAAAGAGAAATGTGGAGGAGTCACTTTTCAGAGAGCTCAGTATAACTCTCATATAGGAAACAGCCTGCCCCTGGCTAGTCTTTGGAAAACAGGTAGTCAAGATTTCGCTTCTGTAATAAAATGTGATAAAGTGCATCTGTCTTAGATACATAAGGGCTCTTCTTGCTCACATACCTGAGTCACACCTCACAATATGTATTTTTAAGACAGTGCTCTTTTAATAGAGGTACATGCTGTTAGTCCAAGGTAATTAGCTAACTAAAGACTGACTTACTTTCAATTGTGTGAATGCCCTAAAAAATCCACACCCAGCTCCTGAAATCTCAAAGGATCTTTTATGCAGCTTGCAGACTACCCACTGGGCCAGTCTACCTGTTCCTGACCATTGACTAACCGGATTGAGAGAATTCTTCTATATTGACCAGGCCAGAAAAAAAGGAAGAATCTGTTGAGAAGTAGTAACTTGTTTAAGGTCAAAAACCAGGTCACAGTTTTGCTCAGAATACCAATGAACTGGGCTACCTGTTGAGCAAAAAAACCAGAAGTAGCTGTGAAAACCACCCAAAGGTGGTTTTCCAGATTCCCAGTTAGAAGGGAGACTGTTCCACTAATTGGGTCTTAAAAGGTTCTTTTCTGTTCTGTTTAAATTCTTATAATATGACCCTCACCAAGTTACGAGGGTGTCTGTCTAAGGATGTCTCTCTTTTTATTCTTTTCAGCTGTGTTTATTTTCCTCTCTTCTCTTACCCATTCTTTGCAAGTTCATGAAGAGCATTCAGACCCCATGAGGGGGTCTCTACAGATCCCCTAAGAAGATTAAGCTCTCTGAATATTTCATGCCCCTGATTGACAGTTCTTGAGGACCTCTTGTAAGCCTGGCGCCCGTATTCTTGTTTTAAAAGAAAAAAAAAAGAGAGAGAGACAAGAAAATAACATCCACAGAAAAAAAAATTGATCCTATGGGCCCGACCTCTGCTGACGGAAGGCACTAGACGGAGGCAGTTCCTCCTGGACATCTCCCCCTCCCTTTCCCTCCGCACCAGTCTCTGCTGTGAAATAAAAGGAAGGTAATGGGATTTTAAGAGGCAAGGAGTAGTCCGACGAAGCTGGTTGCTGCTCCCTCCCCCTCTCCTGAGCTCCAGTGCTTAGGCTCATGGCCCCTCAAGAGCCATTGTAAGCCTCAGTCCCTGACTCTTATTCTGTGCCCTGTTCTTCCTTTTCTAACGAGCTGACCTAGCTGAGCCGATGGCCCCTCATTAGAGGCTGAACTGAAGAGCCAGCCCTGTGCTCTCCTGCAGCCGTTTCACCCCATTAAGGGTTGCCCCCTGGTTGACAGCGGGGAAAGGGAGCCGACGACCTGTAAATTCTCATCAGGCTGCTTTCGATTCTCCCTTCCCCCTTAATCATCCCGGAATAGGCAGCTGAGAAGTTTCTCCTTTATTTAGAAAGGCAGGGCCAAGGAGATCTCCTCACATGCTGAGTTTAGGAGACATTTCTTGATGAAAACAGGAGCATGAAGACCAGGAGGGGAAAAGGCAGGAAGAAGCAGCTCCTTGCCCTTCTTACAACTGGAGGGCAGTGAGACTTGCTGCTGCACTTCCCATAGATCCCAGTGTTAAAGACAACAAGGTTCTATTTGCTCCTTACCTGATGCTAGAGGAGTGTGTTGCAGAGTCTGTTCTTGTAACCACATGATATTTAGTGTGGGAACTGTCAGTCTTACCTAAGTATAGTAAATCTTACTAGGAATAGTAATTGTAACCACAGGAACACTAACGAGGAAAGGCCCTGATCCTCCTACTCACTGTTTATTGTCTTCAGAGGGTCAGCTGGGATTCTTCTGACTAACCCATTTCTGGCTTGCTTGAGCTACGGGTGTAAACTTCTAGTGTGGCTTATCCATTCCTGGGTTTGTAGGCCTTTGCTTCAGCTCGTTTTCAGAGCGAAGAGGATCCGTCTCCAGGATTATGCTGCTAGGGCATGTTGCAGTTCTCCTGACACGTGTGTGAGGAGAAGGGGCAGAGGTGGAGCTCATTCCTTCTCAGAGTGAAAGTACTGGAAACAGTCCTGAGTTTGACTGCCTGTGTTTCCTGAATACAAGTTTCTTTTGAACTGTTGCTGAGGTGAACAGACTGGGTAGGGAAGTAGTGAGGGTGAGGGAGCCTTGTCAGTACTGAACGTAATCCCCCAGCTGTGCCAGATGAGAGTGAGCAACTTTTCATGGTTTCAGCATGCCTGCACCTCACAGAGTAAGCACTTTCTCCTGTCTTTAGATTCTAGAATGGTTGTGGTTATTGGTCTCTTACTCTAGATTTAAAGTTCATGTTTTAGGATGTTTATAAGATGTTTTAGAGCCCAGAGCACATGGAAGAATGCATTCACTGCTCTGAAGCAGGTATCTGTTGGCTGTTACTGTGAAGGAAACCATTAATCTATGAGAACATTGAACTTGCCCAAGATCCCCGTTTCACTTATCTCCTGATGGGCTTTTTCAAGTTCAGAACTAACCGAAGAGCAGGAGTATCAGTCATCTCAGATCAGTGACAGATTTATTTAAGCAGACGTCACCTGCTTGAATACCTTTTGGAATTTTAACTGGGCATTTCAGGCAGAGAGCAGTTGACTTTAGGCCATAGCAAGTTATCCTCCCACATCTGCTTTATTCCTTACAGCACAAGGGTAGTTAGTGAGGTCCTAGGTTCCCCATGCGGTGTTCTTAACTCATAAAGAAAAGGTAGTTGCTGCAGGTGGGAGTAAGTGACAGAAGGCAGAAGGTCCTAGCAGTGTTCGTTCTGGACTCTCATTATTTAGGGTAAGGACAATGAGGGAGGAAGGATTGAAAAAGGGAAGCAGCTAAATTAGAGGCCACTGCTGCATGCACAGAAATTGGCACAGCTTCCTGTTGGCAAGGTAACAGGAATCATCGGTGGTGCTGGGGATATTCCACAAATTTGGTGTAATGGTATTATGACCATATAGGTAGACAGAATGATCAATGGTCACTGCTGAATAGTGAGGAGACTCCACCAACTTTTGCAGTACTCTGATCTTTTCCTTGTTCAAGAATCCAGAGGTGCTGGATTCCGTTTAAAGTCTTCTCTTTGATGTCAGGCTTGTCTTCTCAGCATGATTGATCTGCAGCATAACACAAATCTCTGAAACTTGAAAATCCTTTCTATGTAAGCTCAGTGTTTCTGTGTGAGGTATGACTGGACACTCCATTAAGACTTGGGACCATTTGAGTAGGAGACTCTTCAAGTTACTTGCAGGATGTTAGATGTGAAAGGTATAGGCAATTTCATAAAGCATCTGTCGAGCCAGTGAGTTATCCAATAACATCACCTTTTACAAGTCAATTATTATTTTTAACAACTGATCTGTGTCCCGTTTACCTGCAGTAGCAATCCCGGTGGAATGCCAGTTCATTCGTCAGCAGTGCTTACCCTGCCGCTGTTCACTGGGTGGAGTACGCAGCCCTCATCGCAGCTCGCCTGAGGATGCCATTCATTGTTTTGGCTTGTGGGGAAGAGAAGAGCATCTGGATGTTTATAACCATCGTGGAAAAGAGTTGTATACAACGGGAATCAAAGGAAGCATTAGCTTCTGATAAGTCTCACACCACTGGTGATGAACTTGATAAAGGCTTAATTGTTATGACCCTCAGTCTAGTCCTTATCTCATTCATCACTGCTGGTGCTACTGAATGGAGTTCAGGGGTCCAGCCTGTGCCCTCCCTGTCAGTCCTCTGTGCTGGGAGTGCTGTGCGGGCAGCATACTGGTCCAGAACAGTGCCAGTGGTTTAGGAGGAATTTAATGCTCTCCTACTGAAGTGAAATAAGGGGACATGGACTAGATTTTCATCTGAACTATAGTCACTGATATGAAGTGGAAAGAGCTCAAGAGACTTCCTCATAACCTTACCAGTTTCAGGGAGAATGAATCCTAGATCTGGGAACTTTTTTCCTAAGTTTTGAAACAGGAAGAATCATATCCAGAGTTTTCTTGGAGAGAGTACAGTCTCTGTAGACTAAACTCTTGATCTAAGGTCAGTGAAACCCTTTTTAAATCCAGTTCTGTTCTTTGACTTAAAGCAATGGTATAAGGAATTTCTATCTGATTCCTTAGAACCCTTTCCTCTACTCGGCTGCTTTGTCAGCTGGGAATGACAGAGCCTGGAGACAGAGCTACCCGTTAGTCATCTCCAGCTTCTTACATGGTTGTCCCAGTCTCTCTCATAGACACAGAGAAGGGGCTCTTCAAAAGTTAAGTGAATGTCTGCCGTCCTCCCTTCCCACTGTTTCCGGTTTTAGAGAGCAACACACAAAGAGGGGAGGCAGAAGGCTGTTTTCCTTGACAGCAATTGGAGGTCAATCTCCTGGCCTGCTTGCAGATTTTTGCTTCTCATCAACCCCACTATTTCCTCTGCAATTAAACAGGAGGTTTTTGTTGGAACGAATCAGCTGATGTTTGGGACTGATGGGGTATTTTCACTACCTGGCTTTTAGATATCTACCTTCATTGATAAGATTAGCAGACTAAGGACACATGCTATGCTCCTGCTCTGAATGCTCCACAGAGGCCTGCCTGCCTCCCTCTTCTGTCTGCACAGACTTCAGGGAGAAGTCCTTTCCCAGTAAGGTTTTCAAGAGTCAGAACTGCTGCAGTCCTGCCAGCCCTGCCTGCTGGAGTGGCCCTTCTGTGGCAACTGTGGCAGAAGGAGACTGTCTGACCTCTGCATTAGAACAGAGGTGGGCTGGGTTTGTGGTGAGTGTCTCAAAATGGCAAATTCATTTCAGCCACCCAAGTGGAAAACTGCGCATAGCTCTGGTGCAGTGTGTGTTGAGAAGTGGCTGTCACAGTAATAATAGGATGAGAAAACTAAGGTTTTTCATTGGGAATAAAAGAATGGTAATGGAAAACCTAGGTTCCCTGTTGAAATGGTTATCCATGTTCAAAACCAGAGTGGAATTTAAACATTTTTTTTAGGGTTCTAAAATTTCTGGATCATTTTTTCCATTTTAATTTGAGGTTAGGAATAGAACCAGAAAGACCAAGATACCTCACAATTTGTTCTAGCATTTGGAGTTGTGAGCAGAATTAAAAACTACTAGAAATCACACAGAAGATGATAATTTCCTCAAAGGTTTGGAGCCCAGTTTTGCAGAGTTAGGAGGTTTTGCTTCAGTTTCAGCTAGGCAACAGTCGTGAGTGCTTCCTTGGGTCAAAGGCAGGGCCTGGGTCTGCAGAGGTCTCTGTAAGTGGGGCCCTGTAAAGGCAGATTGAGGTTCTCAGGTTGCGCTTGTTGCTCTGTGGAGTCCAAGATGGGGGCAGAATCATTGCCTTTGCCTTCCCTCATGAGAGAAAAGAGATTTTCACTGAATGTGATAGTAGGTCTTGAGAATGTCCCTTCATCTTTGAGGGCATGAAGATATCACCAAAGAGAAACACTGGCCTTTTCATCCCAAAGTGAGCTTTTCTACAGAAAAAAGGGTCACACTTGTGTTTGCAGAGGCTGCGTTTTGCCTTGAATAAGCTGGCTAAAACTTGGAGTTGAAATCCATGAATTTTTTTCATTTGGGTGGCATGAGATTCTTCTTAAACCACTTTTACCAGTAGCGAGAGCTGTAGATTTGATAGGACATGATATACTGTCAGCTGTAGGTGTTTGAAAGCTTGTGGGGAGGAAGGAGTTAAGGCTTCTGCTCTGTGAGCCATCCGCAGCAGGGAATGACCCAGTTTAAAAGGGTTAACAGTATTTGGTTTTTCAGAACTATTTGTTATATCAAGTTAGTGCAGCAGAGGTCACCCAGGTCACTCTGCCTCCCCCTTCCCTTGCCATTCCCAGCCGCTACTCCGTTCCTTGCTTCTTCTCTAATCTGATGACCTCAGACACAGCTCTTTCCTTATGATGTTCTTGACAGCATCTTCAGACAATATGCAGCTCGACGCCAGTTGTCTTTCCCTTTTTCCTTGTCCCTCAGGAGGAAACCTTGGATGCTAAAAGGCACTTTCTGCAGTGGGGAAAAGCCTCAGCAATTTGTTCTGTGGTTTTTGGACAAGAGTATGTGCACTCCCAGTGTGGTTGTGTCTCCTTCCTGGGGTGCATTCTTTTTTTTTCTGGTTTGGGTTTTTTTTTTTTTTGTTTGCTTTTTTTGGTTTGTTGTTGGGCTTTTTTGTTGTCAGGCTGTGTGTGTGATTTTAAAACCTTCTATCAATCCTAATTTATCCTCTGTACCTTCTGGTCTCTTTGGTCCTAGTGTTGCTGAGATTGTTTTGCAGAAGTTCTGAGCTAATGCTTTTGGGGGAGTATAAGCTAAAGCAGCTATATGCAAATAGGAGCCAACTGAGGTCAATTTGCTGTTCTAACTGTGAGAGTAGTGCAGAAAACGTTGAGATTCTCATCCTCATCCCTCCCCTCTGACCTTCTTCCAGCTGAAGCTTCTCTCTGATTTTTGCCTGTGTGTTTTATGACCTACTTTCAAAGGTACTGCAGGGCCACAGAAGGCGGACTCCTGAAAGCGAAGGAAAACCCAGGGGCTTGGTGTCTTTTGAAAATCAGGCTACAATCAGTGATAACTCTCACATTCATATCTTCTTTAGTCTCCAGTCTCATTGCGTTAACCTTCTGTCACACCATCAACAAGGAACAGAGCACAGAACACGCTGATAGGAAATCAGGAAATGTCTCGTTTTCCTGGTCCTGCAGTTGCCCATGTTTTACTGTGTTTCTCATCCCTTTACACTTGTGCCTCTTCTGACATCCAGTCGGCTGGTTTTTGAATGTTCCTTACATCTCCTTTTACTGTGTTACTCGTTATGCAGCCAGAGTCAGGGGAGTTACACGTGTTGTTGGGGGTACAATCAGTCACAGCATAGAGGACTATTTTTCTTCCTTTGCTATGGTCTGATCTGTTAAAGAGATGGGATACTCTAGTCCTGAACATCCTTCATCTTCTGAGGGATATGAATGACCACCAAAAAGCTACTGCTGCTACTACAACAGCTATTGCTGTTCCTTGCCGCTTTCCCAGGGCTGGGTGCCTGTCAGACCTCAGGGTTTGTATCAGAGCTGAGGAATCAATGAGGAAAAATGCTGGTGCATATTTGCTTGAATTCAAAAGCAAATTCCACCTCGAGCTTGTATTTGTTCCCTGGTCATGTTCAAGTACGTAAGTGCTGCTAGCATGGCTACTAATTAGAAAGTAAAAGTTGAAGGCTGTGTTCTCTGTTAGAACTTCTTTATACTATACTTGGAAGAAAATCCAAGATTCTTAGTTCAGTGACCACAAATTGATATATCTGGAGAGCAGACATTTATATTTAAAGTTCCACGTAACTGGCAAAAGCAAAGGAATACATTTCATTGTCAGTTTTTCAACTCACAACTTGCTTCTCTGCTAAGTTACAAACTGTCTTTCCCAGCAGTGTGACCAGCTGACACTGGGGAGCAATGGAAATGACTGAGTTGCACGCTTTGCTTTTTATCAGGAAAAATGGCCGTGTTTTGCAAACAGTGGGTGTAGGAAACTGTTTATAAGACTCTGTAACAATGAGCATGAGGCTTGGATGCAAGACAAGTGCCTGACAGCAAATGTGATCAATAACACTGCAGTACTGGGTGGCTTTCCCAAAAGATGGTGAGGGTGTAATACTCGTGGTGTGAGAGGACTGTCCACATCCCCTGTTCAGACAGTTCGGAGTTCGACTTTCAGCTTTGACATTAAATCTGTCTTTAAGCAAGTTAGTTGGCATTCC
>NW_010429624.1:62645-65048 GCF_000710305.1 Buceros rhinoceros silvestris
CTATGGGGCATATGGGACGTTTCCAGTCGGCGCTTGTGGTTTGTACTCATCTGCCTCACAGAGATACTGCTGCTGCTTTTTATATTTATGAATGTTTCGTGACCAACCACAACAAAAAGGGCTGGAAGTCATAAGATGTTTGGCTAATGGACTTCTTCAGCTGAGCAGCTGTTGAATGTGTTGGAAGAAAATGTGTTTAAGTTTCACCTTCTTTAACCTTAGGTGGAACACTTCCCAGGGTAGTGTAGGTATAGGATCCAGTATCTGAATGTTTCAGGTCTTTGTTCTGGATTCTCTGGGAGGATTTTAAATCTTTGCTCTACGGCCTGCCCAGATGTTTCAGGACTCTAGAGAGCCATGGAGTAAACGTGTCATTTATTTTGCAATTCTTTTTGCATCACACCATTGGCCTCAGGACTACTGGTTTTTGGAAGCACAGCTGTGGCAAAGAAAGGGAGTTCTGGAGGTGCGAAACTCATACAAGTTTTTAGGGGGGTTTTGTCGGGGTTTTTTTCCTTTAAAAAACGGAAAAAAAAAAAAAAAGCAGGACACTCTTCTGTCATTGCAACGTTCTTCTTACCCACCAAGTCAACCAGCTCAAAAGTTTTATTATAACGGGGAGGTTTCAAGTGTCCAAAAGATGTGTACAGCTTCTGTAGCAGAGAGGAAAGCATCAAAACAGCAATGGAAATTGGCAGGAGGAGCTCTGAAAGGCCAAAAGTTTCCAGCTCAGAAAGACAGCGAGAGAGGAAGTCAGAGAGTGCAAAAGGATTCCCTCTCTCCCCACGTCTCGGCCCCCACCCGCTGTCCTTCCTCCACACCCCACCCGGGGAGATGGGAGAAGAAACTTGGCAAGCCATCTTGTCGCCAATCAATCTGTGGTGTAACAATTAGCACTTAAGCAGCACTCACGCTAAACACAGGCTCAGAAAACACTTAAAAGGGAAAAGAAAAAAAAAGGCAAAACAACAAAATCCCAACACAACAACAACAACGGGGGAAAGCTGGAACAGATCAATGCCAGGCCGAATAGGAGGCACCTAATACCCCATTATTGACGAGGCCAATCGTGCTTTAAGTGTGTTCTCTCCATGCTGAGCAATTAGCCAGCAGGACCACTGCAGCGCAGGCAACTCCGCCACAAGAACGCACCCTCCCCCAGCTGCCCACCACTTCCCCAAGAGGTGTTTGATGACAGCTTCATTTGTTAGCGTGATTCCAATAGCTGGCGGCGCCGGCATCCTTTCCATTACGGAGGAGAGTGCGAGGGGAGGCTGGGCAGTAGGTCTTCTCCCCCCACTCCCCCTGGCCTGTGGTAACAGAATACAGTAGACACGGAGTCTGTCTGTGCACTGGCTAAATTGATTGTAATGGGTTTCTTAACGTGGTGAAAGAGCCGACTGTTTTCTCGCCTCTAAGAAAGGCTGGAGGAAGGAGGAAGTGACTCCAGCGGCTGTGGCACAGTGGATGAAAGTAAACTTTTGTTTAGTAAAGACCAGCCAACTGCAGACTGTCTCTGGCCTTTCAGCTAGCTCTCAGCAACACTGTTCTTTAGAATAAAGGAGAGAGGGTAGAAAACAAACTGTCAGCTTCCTGCCTTGGCTCTTGCTCTCATAATAACCCTGCTGTCTGGCTGCACTTCCCAGAAGCGCACTGGAAACCTCTTAATGGCATGGAATCTGTTTTCAGAAGGTGCCTATGGGCTAAGATTTTCAAAAGGAATTCATGCACACGTAGAGTAGAACATATGAGCTTTTAAATGCTTGGCTAGGCTGGGGCTTACCTCAGAAAGGTGTGCCTAGCTCCCATGACAGGAGAAGCTAGGGCCCAGCCTAGAGAGGATGTGGCCTTCTGGAGAGTATCCAAACAGCATCTGTTATCAATAAAATGGTGTTTATGTGGAAGCCCAAGAGCCATCCTGAGACCTCCCAAGGAGAGAGACTTGTCCCAGTCTGTGCAGTCAGATAAAACCACTGGTCACTCAGTCACACTGGCTCGTCACAGCAAACACAGCAGGTGCCATCAGGGTTTTCAGAAAAAGCGCACTCTGCTTTTCCTGGTTATGTTGAGGCCTGTCCTGCTAATCCTAGCTGTATTGTTGCCTAAACTAGCTGGGACCTGCCTGAGGAAAACAGTGCTGGGAGCTGCCCAGAGTAACCTGGCTGCTCTCTGTTCCAGCTGAATCATTGTGTCATATCTGAGCAGTCTTTATCAATGAAGTAAACCAGATGACATGCAGATGTTCGAGCTTTTCTGGGGGGTAGTGTGTGTTGTAGTAGCTATCTGTATGGAAACCCGTTCTGTTTGTGGGCCATGCCCACATCAGCACTTCGTGTTGGGGCAGCAGAGGCTGATCTGTTCAGTTCCCCATCGCTAGAGGTTTGCTTTGCTTCTCTCTTTCCC
>NW_010429624.1:65150-84471 GCF_000710305.1 Buceros rhinoceros silvestris
GAATGAGTGCTTTAGAGACACCACAGACTGATAGATACCACAGCAGATGAGGAGGCCTGGACACCTGCCATACTGTTAGGGAAAAAGAACAGAATTTAAGTTTGGTGTCACAGTGGTGTCGCTCAGGTTGCAGGGGGTTGCACAGCTTCCAACCCTTGCCTGGTTCAGAACATGTATCTATTCTCAAAGTTAGATGTTGTGAGTAAAGAAGGGGGGCTGGAAAGTACAACTCCCTGTGCCACTGTAACCAGAAGCTGCTGTTTGCCTCTGACCAGAGGCTTTAAGATGATGCCAGATGGGGCCATTAAAGCTGTGCAAACAATAAGGAGCACATAGGGGAGGCTGTTAATGGGTTTCTTTTGGAAGCATCATCTGGAGCTGCTGAATGGGGCACATGACCTATTAAAAAACAGCCACTTGAGAAATCTCTATGCCTGCTGAAGTGATGGGATTTTTTTTTTTTATGCTCCCTGTTTATGCCAACCCACTAAGGATCTGACATGCTGGATGCTCGCACGCTTGTGTTTGCCGCTTTGCTCACTTGCCAATATGTTTTACGGCTTATGCTATAAAGCACTGAGATCAATGGGCTGGATGAAGAGTCCCAACCACATCGTTCTGAACAGAGAGGAAGCCTCGTTTAAGGAGATGGCTGCCATAGAAATGTCGTTTGATTACTGCTTCTGGGAAGGGGGAGCCTACTTTTAGTGTAGGTTCTTTCTGTGGTTGCAAACCGAGGTTTTGCAAGGAAAGCAGGCAGCATGGTTAGAGTGGAAGACTTGCGAGTGCGTAAGTTCTTCAGCCTTGAGTTCTGGTGGGGGCCTGTGTGATGCAGAGATTGTGGTATAGCTCGGCAAGGCTATGAGTTTCAGCTCACGCGAGGATCAGCTACTGATTCGCTTTGTGCCATATGAAGGGAGATGCCTTTACCTGCAGTGGCCAAAGGAAAAATGATGTGATGGAGAAATGGTGTTGAAGAAGATAATGTAGGTACTCTTCTTTGTAGTGGGTCCAGATCTTAAATTGCTCCATGCAGTGAAGGGATTTTCAGTCTATCTTTTTTGGCAGAACACTTCAACATCCTCACCTGAATTTGACCACAGGGAAACTGTGTTCATTATCACAAAGGGGGTTAGCCGAAGGGCGGGGCGTGCATGACAGGACTATATTCAACAGTTTCAGTGAAGAATTGTTCCTTTAATCACAGCAAAACTCCTATCTCATGTAGCTCTGCTTTTATAGCTGCCCCTGTAGATGTGGTCGCTCTTGTTCATTCGGATGACTGCAAGCTCCTCTGTAAGTGCCATGTGGAAGGATGCAGAGCTGGCCCTCTGTGCCCCAGCCACTGGAGACTCTGACAGTGCTTTTCGAAGCTAAGCATGCAGAACGGGAGTGTGAACGCCTATCAGCACACCTCGCTGTACGAGCTCACAGAACACAGAGGAGGATCAGTTCTGTGGTGTGCACTGCGTGTTACTTTGTTGGGTTGGGTTTGAAAGAGGAGAATTTTCTGAGAAAATGTAAACTGCTAATTCCTTGATTGCGATTTGACTCACACTGCTTGAGTCTTTGCTGTTTGAAGCAGAGTCTTATGATTTTACTATGGGCAGGTCAGTTGTCTTACAGTGCAGTACATCACCATTCAAACAAGATGGAAACTGCAGTAGGAGGGTGGGGTCTTCAGCCCCTATAGGTATGCAAGGCTTGTTCTTTTCAGATGACTCACTCCTGAATGGTGCTGTTGTATTTATTTCATAGACAGTACAGTATAAAGGTGTTGATAAGATCTCAATGAGATGCAGAAATGAGAACAGAATAGCGCTTGGAAGACACCTTTCGGAAAAGCATAAGATGAAACATTACACTTTTTTTTTCTCTCTGCTGATAGTGAATACCATAACCATGGACAAGGATGGGAGTTGGTTATCGGGAACCAGTGAGGGCTGGTTCACAGGGGAAAATGAGCTGAGTGCAACCATAGAACAGGCAGGGAGAGTAACCTCACAGACCAGGGAGCAGTCTTGCAGTACTAGAGGACTGACAGTAACACCTTCCACTCATAGTCTAATTTGCACAGTCAGACAAATGCAATGGGATGAGTCATGTCCAAGGTCAAACCAGGAAGTCCAGCCAGTATTTCTGTGTCACAGCTCAGGCAAGAACTGGGGACCTGAGCATAAATGGAGCTTCAAAACCAAGGAGCGGTGGTAGCTGGGTAGAGTTCCCAAGTGAGGCTGTCTGGGGCTGTTGAGGCCTGTTAGTATACTCAGGGCTTGAAAGTGGATGTCTGCGTCTTTGCAGTAATGCCACTTCTGCACATGGAGAGCTACAGACTAGCTTTTCAGCTTGCCACAACATCCCCTTGAAATTGCATGGGATACTCAAGCAGTTTGCTGGAGACACAAGAGGGAATGTGCGGTTTGAACTGCGTGGGTGAGTTGTCACATTCTCAGGAAGTCAGTGGCAGATCATTAAGTTAAACTTGGAAAGAAACTTAGCATATTTCAGGTGGCAAAATCAAATTTCTGCCTCCTTCAGAGTGGTGGTGTTTTGTACTGGCACAGCAAACAGAAAACTGCACAATGCCAGAACCTCCTGGAACTTAGAGCAGTCTTCAGAGGAGGTGTTCAGCTGAATTTTTGTAAGCAGCAGCGAAGAACTGACAAGGGAACTTTCCGCATAGCAGCATTTCTCCTTGCCTTTGCTGTGTGCCTATAGCTGAGAGGGAGAAAATCTGGCCGTATGGTCACTGCCATAACAGTTCCTAAATCTCTGGAAGCATCAATATGCAGTTCTGCAAATCCTTCCCATCTCTTGACTGTGCCTTGGAGCCTTTCCCATGTGACAGGAAATATCTCCTGAAGGAAAATCAACTTGAAGTGTTTTCTCTCCCACTTGCCACCTTCCAACTTTGGTTGCTGAGAGAAGCAGAGAAAGGCTTTTAACACCATCCAGTGACCCAGCCCTAAGTACTGTCTCCTGGATTTGATCTAGCTGGGGAGACAGGAGGTCAGCTCCAGGGGCCAGGAAAAGTGAGAGAAACCATGTCAACAGGCTGCTCCCGCCGTGTCTGAGTGGTGAATGATGAGCGTGTGACACGGTAGAAGGAGCGGGGGTGCTCACCTGGAAAATGTTGCGGGAAGCCTGGCGTGGATGTTTAAGTGCTGACAAGATGTGTCTGAGATACCCTTGCAGTGCATTTAGGATAAGAGTAATCTTTCTCATGGTTCCTGATTCAGAAGTAAAGTTGCTGCCCTGGTTCATAGTGGGGATATGAGCAGCAGGTTACAGCTTGATGAGGAGGAGTGAAGTAATTTTTCAATGTGGAATAATATTTCTTTTCTTATGTAAGGACTAAAAAGGCTGTTGAAGGTGGGGATGTAATTCTGCCATTTTCCCTTGGTCCGTAAGTCTGAACCCAAATCAGCTGAAATCAGCAGAAACTTATTTCGCCTGAACAGGTTTTGCAGCAGGCTCCATTTCAGGAACTTTTCCAGATTAGTAAATTCTTTGATCCAACATGTGACTGCTTTCTGAGAAAAATATCCATAAGGTAAATCAGTGGTCAAGTGTAGCCCATGATACCTTCAGGAATGTTGCAGGTCAGGTCGGAGACAGCGTTGGGCAAAACTGGTACCCAAAGACTTGTTAAGTGATCCTGCTGTAGTAGTTGCTGTTCTAATATGTAACAGAGAAACCAGACCAGCTCAGGGTTTTATAATCCAAGAGCATAAGACTTCTGGTGCCTGTAGCAATGTCTGTGAAGCAGTGAAAATTCATCTGAACTAAATGATATTATATCTGTCTGGAGAAATGGATGTGATACAGCAGTGGTGTGATGAACAGTGCAAAGCAGCTTCTCCTGCTGACGAGGTATGCCCAACATTTTTTCTCTGGTATCCCAGGCAGCTTGTTCTAAGTTAGCTCAGTTATGTATGCGCTGTGCTCTGGTCTACTTGGGAAATGATCAGAAACGTGTGGACGACTTTTGTCCTGGAGACTCCTGATGTGCTGTCTGCCAGTTAAGAACTGGCGTAATGTTGGAAGTCTCTAGCAGTGTGAATCCCTTAGAATTCACTTATGGAACTAGATTTTCTGTAGTAAATTGTCTTAGGAAATAATGACTTGGTGGGTCTTAGCACGTACCCCCCAATGCCTTGTCAGGAAATGCACATGCAATATGGAGGCAGAAATGTCTTTTGAAAAGAGGTGACTTGTCTAATTGTGACATCAGTTTAAGTTGATAAAACGCACTCAACTTCCCTGCAGTTTTCCTACTTACAAGGCGGTATGCAAGAACAGAACCTGACCCTGATCTGCCACAGATCCTTTTCATTGATCTGTCATCAACACTTCAGTGAAATTAAGGTAAAATATCAGGATTTTCTACTGCTTATATGAGGGCAGAAATTTGAATCTGTGTTTGTTTCTCTTCCTTTGTTGCTCACGCTCAGTTGTTTGACTTCTGTCACTCTGCAGCAGTCAGCTGGGAGAGCTTTGTAATGTTTAGCCCTTGAGCCTGACCCTGCAAAGTCCGAAGGAAAGGAAAGAGTTTTAACTGAATTTAATTGGGGTCGTCTTTGCCCATCAGCCTCTTCCTACTCAGCACCTGGGGGTTTTGAGCTGGGGCCCTGCTAACTGGTGGAGACGGAAGGGTGGGGAAGAGAAGATATCTCCACGTCAGAGCCGTGCAGCTGTCAGTTGGGGTTACGGAACAGACAGGAGATGGTGCCTGCAGGAAACAAAGATGGTTCCCACCTGTCCAGAGCTAATGAGGATGTTTCTGATGTCAATAAATGTTTCCTGATCACAGCAACAAACCAGTAATCTTCACAAACCGCTCATGGACAATAGGCAAGTAGAAGAGGTGGAAGATAGAAGTGAAAGAATCAGGGAATAGGATGCAGGTGAGAGATGAAAGAATTGGAAGAAAAGAGAGAGATTGTTTGAAGGAGGAGAAAAAAACCAGAAAAGCAATAGAAGGAAAAGAGAGAGTAGAACACGTGGCAAAAGAGAGAAAATTAGGATGTCTGATGGAGTAGAGAGGAAACGGAGAAATCGATGGAAGCGGCCTGAAGTGAGAAATACTGAAAGTACTTTGGAAATGGACCAGGATAAAAAGAGCTAGAGGAATAACAGAGGAAAGCACTAATGGGTGGAGAGAAGCGATTAACCTAACAGATGCTTTTCTGGAAAGTTTGAGAAGCCTAGAGCGATGAAAGGTGGGACATAGCTTGTAAGAGAAATCTTGGGCATAGAGAAGTGAAGGGAAAAGAGCGGGAGAAGGTACTTCTGACATTAATATACAATTTTTAATCTTATTGTCAAAGTAGTCCAATGACTGAAGAGGAAAAATAAGACATCTACTTCAAGTTAGAATGTAGGGAAGCCTGAACCAGGTGCTGTGTGGCTGTTGCTGGTGGGCGTCCTGTGCTCAAAGACTACAGCATGGCTGTGCTCTAAACACACCCTGGGAGCAGGAGTATGAATGAGAGCCAGGCAATTCTCGGGCTGTTGGGAGTTTTTGTTGGACAGTTTTGGGGCTTTCAGTATAGATGATTGGTAGACGTGGCCTTGGGTGTCCATGATCGTGCATATCTTCTGTCTAAAATTTGCAGTATGTTCCAAGAGAAGCTTGAAAGCAGCCGAGCAGTTTGGAGGCTGTGAGCTGAAATTACTCATGAGTTTGTGGAAATGGAGCCAGTACTTGCATTTGCTGAGGTTCTGTGCAGGTGTTCTGCTCTTAGCAGAGGACACTGCTAAAGCAAAGGGGATTTTGCAGAGATGTGTATGTGTGTATGTATATAGATAAAATACATGTAGCGTTATGTGACGTGTATGTGTTAGTCAGTCGACACTGCAGAATTTGATCCAAGTAACTCTGACGTAGCATTTGACTCTGTGACTAAGCAGAGCACATGTTTTATGGTTGCTCAGATATTTCAAGTTCAGTTTCAGTCGCGGACCTCGAATGTACATCATCAGACTGTAAAATGCTAGACTAAAATGAAACTACAAGAATTTTCTGCTAATACATGATATGTAGTTTTGAGAGGTATTTTTTAACAAATCTTACGCTCCAGTTGGGACAATACTGTCAAACATGGTATCAGTAGGATCTTTCTAAACAATCTAGCTCAAAAAACCTGCCCTTTGGAGCTGGAGCTGCTTTGTGTACCTGCTTAAACCTGAATGTTCCTTCCTAAGAGCCATGACTGATGGGAGCTTGCACTAAGGTATGCTTGTCCACAGTCGAATCATCTATCTCTGCATTCGCTTGTTTTCTGGAATAATTTTTTTCTCTTTGCACTTTACTACTGTCCCTGTAAGTTTGCAGTGAGTAATATCAAGAAAATCCCAGTTGTCATATTTAAAGGTTCATACGTGTTTTTTAATTGTGTAACAATAGCAGTACTTGGAATAATTGTGACACCTAATGCCCTATCCAGGGTGTGATTGATCTTATTTTGGTCGAGCTGTCTGATGATCTTTCACCACAGCTCTTCTCTAGTCAGTATGGGAAGATTAGCAGCTCCAGACCACAATTAAACTCGTCTTAAAATAGGTTTTGAAGTAGAAATTAATCCTATTCAGAGTCACACTGTCCTGTTAAAAACAGGAAGCCACTCGAGTCTACACAAGAAGGACAAATATTTATGTTTGTGCTAAGTAGCAGTTATCCTTCATGAGTTTAAAAATAAAATGAAAGCAAAGAGTATTCCATCAAAGTAAATCCCATTATAGCACTGGTAGCAGTGCACCGTCTCACCATGGTGTTATAAAACAGGGTACAAAAGGTGGAGAATTTAAGAGGGATTTTTCAATTAACTGGGAACACATACAAAACCAGGTTGGTTTTTTTTTATGATTTTATTTCTGCATTGAAAATTCTGGAATTTCATCAGATACCCACAAGGCATTGTTCTGAAGCAGAAGAAAGCCGAAGTACAAATGTTAAAGTAGCGCTGTGCAGCACTGCAGCGTTACAGAGGAGCATAACTTCAGTCAGGTCTCCCAACTATCCTCTTCATTTCCCAGCAGTTGCCCACTGGCCAAGAGCAGGGATGGGAAACCACCAGCTCGTTTCCTGGTCAAGTTTAGTTCTGAGTTACAAACACATCACTAGTGTTTCATTCCCTGTGAAGATGTTGAGTGCTCCCCTGTGAAATGCCAAGTGAGCTGGATCACCAGTGAGGCTTTTCGCTGGAGCTGTCCTGCTCGGTCCCGGTTGGAAGCTTGGCCATGTGACAGTCACAACAAGCAGTCACAGCTGAACCCTCGGGAGGTCAAAGCGACATGGCCCTTGAGTTTCAGACTCAAGTAAAACTTTTAAACGAAGACATTGGGGTCTTTCTCTCTCATCCCCAACCCCCTCTGCTCCTCTTTGCTGCCCTCCCCCCTATTCTCTTTGAAGAAGCGTGTGTTGATGTAAGTGGACAACACAGGGAGTCAATAAAGGGGTATCGGAGAGCCTGGGAGGAGATTGCCTGCAGCAGCAGAGAAGACACAATTACTGCAACAACTGTCCAACCAACCACAGCCAGGAGACTCCACTTAATCTAATTGAGTGTGAAGGCAGGCTGGAGACATAGGACCCGCTCCTCCATCCCCCCCTCCCATAATATAGACACTACTGGCTGCTAATTGGCGCCAGTGGGCTGGTGCTAATTGTGCTGATGTCTTGGTCTGAGGACAGGCATGCGAAGGATGAAGGGGTCTGCTGGGAATAGGAGGAGGGGAGAGCGAGGGAGACAGTGGTCATAAAAGTTGGAACAGGGCTTTAATTTCATATCAAATATTTAAGTAAGTGAGTGGAAGATCTGTGAACTCTCTTTGTGGTAACCCGCAAAAGGCCTTGGAGAGTACCACCCCCCTGCCTCCAGACCCAGCAGTGAGCTATGTGAAGTGCTGCATTCCCCTTCCTCCTTAGCTTTGTTTAATTAATTGTGAGAATTGCTGACAATCCTTTATTTCTCTTCATACCTTCTCTGCTTTCTGCTGTTGCTACTTCTTCATTTCGAAGATTTGGCTTTTCTAGCTCCAAGGCTGTCAAATGGTTACTGGCCTTCGTCACAAGGAAATTTTTGCTAGCGGAGTGACAGCTAAGGCTGCGATCGCCTTCATTACCCTGGAACTGGATGAGGTCTGGTTTGTTTGTGCAAGGCCAGGACGAACAGCGGTGACCGTGTGTGGTGCTGCTTCTTATCAAGGTCTGATCAGACTTCTGTTAGGAAGACTTGTTTACATACGAGGTGTTGACGTATTCAGTGCACAGCTATACGTGGCAAAGTTAAAGCAGCTGTTTGTACTCCTGGCGTGGGTATAACCATGTAGCTATGTGGGAGTTGCTTCACGTGGGTCATTCCTTTTTCTTTCTCACTGTAGCTGCATATTAAAATACTTTTTTCCTCAACTTTGTAGACAAAAACGTGCTCTGTGGACAGCAGTGCCTATGGAACAAGATACTGTGCTCTGACCCTCTTCCAGTTTATTATCCCCACAGCTCACACTGGAGATACATCCTCTCTTAGAGCGGTCAGCAGAGATGCTGTGTGAGTGCTTTCCAACCTGTTCGTCAAATCAATGTGCTCATTTGGGTGCCAAGCTCCTGAAGTGGGGAGGGCAGGGGCAGAAAGCTGAGCCTGGAGGCACTGATCATTTCCACCTTACAGCCGGATTTGGCAAAATGCGTCTGACCTCTGCTGCTCCCGTGTTAGGACTTAGTGGGTATAACTAGGTAGATAAAAATTCATACTTGCTCTATAAAAACACAAGTTGTAGCTTTATCCTAAGTTAGAAATGTTCCAGTGTACTGCACTGTGTTAGGAACAGGTCTGCTGTTGGCTGTGGCATCTTTCAAGCATCTGTTACACAGCCCGGAGTTGTGTTTGCAGGAGACAGGTTGTTAACATTAGTATTTTGGCTATTTGGTCTAGGCTGATCAGATTCCAGGCTGATTGTGTCAAAGTTCTCAGCCTTCATCTGTCCAGGTCCTGAAGAGCAGCTCTTTGTTCCAGCACAACTTGCTGTTAAAGAAGCTGTTGTTGTTTGCTTGGATATTTTCCCCCAAAATCCTTTGTTCTCGTTGTGCTCCCAAAGAATTCTGCTACCATATAATTTGTTGTTCTAGAATGCAAATTGGCAAGGGCAGGAAGTGATATTCTACAATACATCTGCTATATATTATAAACAAATTGACATTTAAAAATACATAATATATCATTTTTTAAAAGCTGAATAGGCCAAATCTGTACTAGTTACACATTTTAAATCTCAGCCTTCCTCCACCAAAAAACCGCAGCCTCTCGCTGGACTAAGTTGCTGATATGTACAGAAATCAATGTATGCGTTAGGGACCCCTGTTCAGATCAGAACCAGAGCTGTGAATTGTATTTGTATGCAGTCTTGCTTCTGAGATTTCAGTCTCTAAATAGGCAGGGAAGGTCTAATTAAGCTTGTGCTGTGATGGAAGCAGAGCCCCTGTGAGGAGAAGTGACTTGCTTACCACCTAGCTATACCGGTGTGCCGAGTGAGGTGGGAGTTTGGTTAATGGAGAATGCTCTTCGCTCTATCTTAACCAAGGTGATTAACTCTTACCAGTGGTGATATGGTACACCAGCTTGTTTTACATCTAGGAAGAAGCTGGAATCTGGCTGGGAACTCTGCCGTGTATTCTTGTTGCCCCCATTTGTTTAGAAAGTCCAAGTAATGGAAACTTGCGAGTGCTGCTAGAACCTGGACTGGGTGTTGCAGCCAACGTCACCTGAATTCAGATCCTGTTTCTTAAATCCAGATGCTACAGAGATTTTTGAGTGTTTTAAACTTTCCTTCTCCCAGCATTCTAAGGTCAAAGTGACTTATGTACCTGTATCTTGCTTTTGAAGGCCCCGGAAAACTTCTGATGCAGTTTCATATCTGAGCTAAGACATGTGACTGTGTGAACAGGGCAGTTCATCCGGAGGTGCGTGGTCTGGTCCCTGGCTGTGTGTTCCTGTCATCTCCTTTGGATAAGCTCAAGTAATTATGTGGTTGTGAGTTGGATTTGAAAACAGATCAGCGCTTCCCAAGGAGAAGTGAGGGAAAGTGTGATCAGAAGAGCAAGAGAGCAAGACCAGTATCTTTGTTTTACTAGAAATCACAAGATGTTCTTGTCCCTAGTTTCTCCTGAAACTGGACCCTAACTGTAGAAATCACTTGGGCCTTGCAGTGCTGCACGAAACAATTCATAAATAACTTTGAAATGACCATTCTTGAACTGGTATAATTCTGTTTCATTCGTGTGGTATGTAGCACAATGATAACTTGGCTTGTTTGCCCTCAAGGCACTTCTGCTATAAAATGTTCAGTATTAAATAATAATTGCAGAAAGTACTTTAATAGGCTGTCTTGGTAGGATGTTCTGAACACACCTATATCTCACAGGCCACTGAATTCAGATAACAGTTTCAATCTAAAATTAAATGTTAATGTACTGATATCTATGCAATTTTAAGTTTTTTATAAATTATAACAATGTGCAGATTCTTGGGTGAAAGGCTTAAGCATCTGAAGTTCTCCGCCTCTTTCTTCCTCTCAGAATGTAATCATAGAACTGATGTATGAGGCCTTTAAACTCATTTGACAGCACGTCACTTTGACTAAGGAAGGCAGAAAGTGAGTGAAAGCTCCAGAGTGATTTGTTTCAAAACCCGAGTTCCAAATCACAAGCTCATGAACAATCAGTTCCGTCTTTCCATCAAAATATGCCTGCCTCACCCGTGCAGACACAAACTTCTAGAATACGGCACCCTTACGATCGCCTATCAGCTTGGTGGCAAAGCAAACCACTGGAGATCAGGGATGTATTGGGCCAGACTTGGACCAGGTGCAAAACCCGCTGTACCTGGCTTTTCTTTCTCAGTTCACTCTTCCTCTTTAAAGGAGTTCCTGACTTGTGCAGGTCCGTTGTATCCTTTTCTCGGATGATGTGTCATTAACTCTAGTGCTGGGGGTGATCCTACAGGGTGTACCAAATACCTGTAGCACCAGCACTTGAATTCTGCTTATTAGTCGGCTTGTTGTCCTAGTCACTCAGGACATAACCATAGTGCGGTGCTTTTCTGAGATACCCGGGGCTGATGTAAGCTCTTCTAAGACTGTGCTCATGTTCTCTTCTTTCCTCTCTTTTCCTTCCTTCTCCTGCGAGTTTTCATGCTTTCCCTTGAGTCAACACCAGCAATCTTACAGACGTGGTAAATCAGCTCTGACCCATCTGAAAGCTTAGATAACTCCCTTTTTCTTTGTTTCCCCTAGTTTTGCTGTACTAATTTGTAGACTGAAAAGCTGAGTTGGCTAGTTGGGTAGTGGCAGGATCACTAATGCTGACGGAAAGAAAGCAACAGGAACATATAGTTAGGAGCACTGAGACTGTCCCTTTGTGGTCTTAGTGTGGCTTAATCCAGCTGTAAACTTAATCCAACAAATATAGTTTGGTTAATGCAAACATCCCTGCTTGACCACATTATGGAGATCATATCACAGAGGGCTCTCTGCTGAGTTCGTTTCTTGGGTTAAAGAGATCTTTTTTGTCATCTATTGTAGAACTGAGATTATGTCACTAAAAAGAGCATAACTTTATAATGTGCTGTGAGGGATCTCCTTGCTCTGTGGCATCTGGACCTGATTCGAGAGAGCACCTGCAGTCAGCGGACTGGTGACTCCAGTCAGTTGAGCATGTGCTTTGCTGAGTAGAATCAGATATACTGTCACATTTAAAAGTGAACATAAATTCGAATGCCTGTAGAACTGGGGTCTTGGGCAGGATCTCTGTAGCACTTCTGTCCTCTGTCAGCTTTCAGGTATATAGTGCAAGAGACTAAGCCCAGATCTCATAAGTAATAATTTGCATCTTCAAGCACGAAATTCCCCTTTGGCATCATGCTGAGTCTTGCTGGAGCCTTTGAATCTAACTGTGCTTCGAGAAAAGAGAATATCCTGAGAGATTTCCTCCCTGAGAGGGCTTTGTGCTGGGGTTATTTCTACGAAAAAGTAGATGATACATGTCATTGTTCTCTGAACTGGGAAAACAAGAAAAGCTGCTGTTCTGCTGTAATCCACAGAACAGCAGACTGCTTCCTTGTTTTCAGTGGGTTAATAGCCCAGAACAAAATTAATCCAGAGCCTCTGCTCACTTCACTGGGCTTGGAATCAGGACTTTCAGCAGAGGACACAGTGTTTTCTTCTCTGTGTATTAGCTTCAACAGATCAGTGCCAAATGTGGGAAACTGAAGAACAGAGTCATTCTATGAACTTACTTTTCTTCCTTTGGAGAATTTCTACATTTTATGTTGCAGTGCTGTCTTGAAAGGTTGCTGTGACCGAAGGATGAAGGGAAGAAGCCAGTTCCCCGCCTTAAATTGCAGAGTAGTTTTTCTTTAAAGCTACTCGTTCCATCCCGTGCCTTTCCTCTGCACATACATTGTAAGTGAATTCATTGGTGCTGACAGAGATCGGTTTGACAGGCCTGGTGATTCACACCTTCTGTTCATCTCCCTACTTCAAACCAATCCAGGCTGAAAAAGGAGAGGTCAACAACTTTAATGTAAGGCTGCGATTACTATAATTTTGACCAGAGTGGAAGCAGAAAGCATCTGAAGCTAAGACCTCACTCTTCCGTTAACCAGTGGAAGAATTTGCTCCCTCGGTGTTTCGTTGTGTGTGATTCAGGTGAGACGCTCAGTACAGACCTTATAAAATGTGTTCTGAAGTCATCCCTGGCTTCTCTTTCAGACAAGCTAATTCTTATTGAGCGGCTCAAACTGCCTAGTTGATCTGGTGATACCATCACTACCGTGGTGATAATACATTTGCCAGTGTATTCTGATAAGATAATTTTTACATGGTAAATAGCTATTCATTAGAGCTGCTTTAATGTTAGCACACAAAACCACTCTGCAAGCTGGGGCTTAGTGGATAGGCAGCTAAAGAGTGCTGAAGGGGTGTGGGGATTGAAGATCAGGTTGCTCACTATCTACCCTTGCAAGGGAGAGAACAACTGAGGTTTCCTGAGTGTCTTTGTGAACCAATAAAACCAAAACCCATCTTTGTACTCAGAGCAGGAAACAACACAACAAACACAGCCGTACATGCGAGCCCGTTCAACCCAGCTGACGGATGTACAGTCCCTCATGACCACGCCAGAGCATCTGCTTCTCTCAAGGTACAGGCACAAATGGATGAAGAGTATCACTTGCACGTGTCTGTTTTACCAGTGGATGTAGAAATGTGACACCAGAGAAATGAGAGTGTGTGTGTCTGCAGCAAATCATACTGGTCTGTGTCCATCCCTGCACTTGCACACGGAACCAGGTGCAGGCACATGCAGCTTACGCTGTTACAGCACACACATTTTTTCTTTTCTTCATCAAAATAAAAAATCCCATTGATTTTTACTTTCCGTGCTTCCGTTACTAGCTCCAGCTAACAACTGCCACTGCTGTTTCTTATCAATATTTGATGAGTAGGGTGAGGTGGAATGGAGAAGCCCTGTGAGTTTCTCCTTCTAAATGGTCTCTGGGAGGGTTGAGGTTTTTGTGGCTTGTGTGTATTTTCTCTGTCTGTTTTACTTGGTTGGTTTGGGTCCTGAAGGTGACTTCTGCTGAAACACAGGATAGAAATAGAACATCTTTCTCCCCCCACCCCCTTCCCTTTCCATGCCTTTATCTCTCTGCACTCTTGAGTAGACTCACTGATGATTCTGTGGGCTTTTGAGTTTTTAGATCCTGTGTGAAATTTGTGAACAGTGGAAAGCCAAGCAACACAGGTCTGTATGTAACTTACATAATTGCTTCTTAACTAATTTTTCCCAAACTCTATCCAGTGAATTGTTCCCAGGAAAAAAGCTCTCATTTTAAAAATCATCTTCCAGCTCGCAAAATTAATGACCACCCTAGTACCTGACTAAATTTTGCTTATAGCTTTAAAAAAGAAAAAGGGTGACTCCAGAACAGAGCAGCATGCCTTCAGGACATACCTTTGAGTTATAATTCTTCATTCATTCTTTACGTGCTGTAAAAAAGAAATTTCCATAGTACCTAAGAAAGAATATTCTTTCTTTTCTTGTGCTTAAGCAGCTAATACAACATTCTGTGGATGTGAGCTTACATCAAAACAAGGGTCATTTGTTACTAAAATGACAAATCAGTGCTTTGCTCAGACACCAATTCTGCAAATACTTTGCACGCTGAAGAGCCAGTTTAAGTTCACAAGCGTGGAGTCGTGAGTGTGGTTACCCAGAGGGCACAGCACCAAGCATGCCTCACCCATGGCAGTGGCGTTATG
Source organism: Buceros rhinoceros silvestris (assembly GCF_000710305.1). Taxonomy (NCBI): domain Eukaryota; kingdom Metazoa; phylum Chordata; class Aves; order Bucerotiformes; family Bucerotidae; genus Buceros; species Buceros rhinoceros. Next base: position 79,470 of record NW_010429624.1, read on the forward strand.
GTGAGTGAGAGTATTCCAGAAGCAAACAAGGCCACGCTTAGAAAGCACAGCTCAGAGCGTGTGGTGAGGAAGACTGCCAGCCATCCAACTTCGCATTTGCCACCTCGTTTCTAGGTTAGTGACCAGTTCCATCACAGGCAGTGAAGCTGTCAGCTGCAGTATAATCCCAGCAACTGTGATAAGCGAAAATGTGCTGATGGCATATCAAAATGAGAGACCAACCAGCAAACACAGGCTGCTGACAAAACCACTGGGCCAGGCTATTGCTGGCTGTCACTTGTGAATGCAAACACATGGCAGGAATACCCACAGCAGTTGAACTGTGCCTTTTTGTGGTGTAACTAGCTGTCCTTGTGGTGGAGGAGTTGAGGAACAACCTCTATCACATTTCTCTGAGACTGCAAGGACTCATTGCAAAGGGATGGAGGCTTATCAATTCAGTGTAGGCATCGGAATCTCATCTGTATCTTACGATATTGCAATGGGAACTGCTGAAGAAGGAACTTGCAAGTCTAGAAAAAAAACTTACTTGCTTTTACTGTAGCCATGAGTAGCCTTATAGGAGTGACTGGCAGGTCACTTAGGGATCTGTGCAAGCCTCATATTCACACAAGGCAAAAAACAGTAGGGAGAGCATAATTTTTTTTTATTCCCCCCAGAACTACTCTAGTGAACACGATCGTTTTGTTCCTGCAGGAGTCAGAATTTAATTCTTGAATTGTAAATTCTGTTTAAAGAAAATGCAACCTAGAAGTCAGGGGAGACAGGGATAAGAGAAGGACAGATGGATTTTCCGTATCAGTCCCTCAGTTTGTGTTGCTGAGGTGTAGTCTTTGTTCTTACAGATTAGCAGATTCTACAAAGAAACTGTAAGATGAAACTAAAAGATGATTAAACAGAAGAAAAATGCTGCTTCTCCATCATCCCATTCTTCTTTTTCTCCATCACGTGTCAGAATCAGATGATGTTGTTAAGAGTCATTATTCCTGGGTTTCTAATGACCCTTCACCTCCCTGGGGTGCAGGAGCATTTGCCTCCAGGGTCCAGAGGTATCTTGTGGGTCATTGCATTGCTCTGGGGCTTGCAGTCAGACCGGCTCTTCTCCTGTCAGCCTTGGAGGAAGGATGCAGATCAGAGGAGAGCTGGCAAGACGGCAGGCAGCCTGTGTTATTTTCGGACATCCAAAGAGGCCTTGAGTCTCAGTTAATTAAAATCTGCAAGCCTGAAGGCCGTGCAACTGGTGTGGCAAAGACCTTTGGGTTTTGACTCCAAGCCAGGGTTTGTTGCAGTGCTGGCTACCCTTTCAGTCCCTGCTGGATGTAAGAATCTGTCGGTTTCTCTGACAATGAGAGTTGAGTGTCTTACTGCACCTTACGTAGAGATACTCTACCAAACTAGAGAGTTTGACAGTGCTTCTATTTTGTCTGATGGAGAAGAGAAATTTTATAGCATACTTCTAAGGCCTAGCAGATTATCGTTCAAGAGTTTCTTTACTCATCCCCCCCATTTTACATCATTATAGTAGTGCAGAATGCAGGAAATTGCATCAGTTCCCATGGAGGGGGAGGACAATCTGTTCCCTCAGATGCAAGGGTTCGGATAGTTACTTAGGGAAGTGGAATGAACAGCATCCACCAGATGATTTGAAAGAGCTCAACACTCTTCCAGTGCAGCAAAACAGGGTTAGTATGTTTGGTTATGAATATTTTGGACTTCTGCTCCCCCCCACCCCCACCCCAACTTGGGCCCCTTTGATCCAAGTGGCCAGTCCCACGTGTGCTGTGAGATCCCTGAAAGGCAGCGCGACACTTTGGCAGCGGGTGTTGGCAGGTGCCCCTGCAGCGCGAGCAAGTTCTTTCCAACAGTTTGGGAATGTTTTTGCTGGCTTTCTCCAAATTAGCAAGTGATTTAGAGCCCTTTTGAAAGAGACACACTTGGAAGAGCAAACCCTTTGCTATGGATGTATCAGACTCTTCAGTGTGAAAGATTAACAGAATTCCCTATCGCAGGTCTGAGAATTCTGGGCAGGACTTTTCCCCTTGGATTTTTGTGCTTAGACTTGCAGCAAACTTGCAGCTCTGATTTGTTAAGGAAAACCAATAGATCATTCTTCAGTTTGTGGTAAAAGAAAATAAATCAAGGAAAAATATTTTGCGTTAAGCAAAACACTTCCTGCATTTTAGTGCTGGTTTCTTCTGTGCATGGTATAAAATTTGAAAGTTCTACTGGCCTGGGCTTGTTTGAGAGATGCGGTGGCTTCATTTCAAGTCTGAATACCTAGGGATGTCTTACAGTTTCAGGATTCTGCTCCGGTGGTGGCAAAGTTCAAGCACCTCCTTGTTCTGTGCTGTGTTCTGACCATAAGAACCACTTCTGTAATGAGCATTAAAACATCATCTGGAGGACAGCTCAGGGATCCCCTTAAGCGACTGAAACATCTGCAACTGTCTAGAAGGCAAGAGACAAGAAGAAAAGCTTTCACTATCCGTGCAGAGCATGGCCAGGAACACCAAGTACCCTCTCAATATTTAAGCAATCTCTTCAAAACAAGGAGCAGGGGAGAGAAGGGGCAGTACCTGAGCAAAGCTGTGGGGGTAGCAGCTTTTGAATTGCGAAGTGTAAATCCTGCGTTTGTCTGATGCGTGCTGTAAGGTGCTGCTAGTTAAAGAGAGAGGAGGGAGTAGGCCCTCTCAGTGCAATTCTTGCCCTGTTCCAAGGGTGCTCTTGGGGTAGCAAAAGGATAAGCAAGCGTGCAGAGGTCTTGGGGGGGTTATTGTTTGTTTGATTTGTTTGGGTTTGTTTTCTTTTTTTTCAGGAGACCACTGCTTTTAATTCTCATCTATTGCCCTCCCCTCTTGGTGGTGGTTTCAGGATTGCTGGTGTCCAGCTTTCTGGCTGTAGGCCACCTGGAAGCCTTGCGCTGCAGACACCATTGATCCAAGGCAGGACAGGTTAGCCTTACTCATTTCAGATCTACAGACGTTGACGAATGTGGTTATCCATCTCCTGTACAAGTCTTATGGGAAGGCTGTAGCTGAGTCCTTGGAATTTAGAGAGAGGTCTTAGGATATAGTTTCATAGACATTTGAAGCTGGCAGTGCTTGCAAAAATGTGCTGGCTGATGAGTCCTGTCCTGGACTATTCTTCACCTTGTGCTGGTAGTTCAAGTCTTGAGAAAACCAAGCATGGTTGAGTAAGACTGCTGCTGATTTACTGATCTGACTAAAGCTGCTGATTGGTCTACTCAGCCTTTGGAAACCTAAAGAATGTCCCAGAAGTCTGGATCAGCTCTTTATTCCTCTGGACTCAGTTTAACATTCAAAGCAGTCTGTTGACCAAAGGGCTTTGGGAGGTCTGGAAGTCTTTCTCCTTGCAGCTTCTGTCAACTTTTTCCTTGTAGCTTTCTTCTACTTGTGAACAAGCCACAGGTTTTTTTGTTTTGAGAATGTGGAGTCAGTAGGCAATACTGGCATCAGATACCCATTTGGGATCAGTCACAGTAATGACAGCTTAATGCTTTTAAGGAGTCTTGGGTTATGTCATCGCTAACATAGATGTTTCCTTGTTTCTTGAACCTGAAGTCCATTTTGGATAGGAACACCAGGTTATTTTCTTCTCCTTAGTCTTGCATCTAAAAGCTCTTCCAGACACTGTAGCTATCAGACAGTACATCAACAGGTGATTCCAGGCACTGCGGAGATCTCGGATCTGCTGCTTCTCCCAGGCATTGTACCCCGACTCCATTCCAGGTGACGCTGCAACCCAGTTCAGGTTCCTTTCTGGCTTCCAAATGGTTTAGCAAACCACATCCTTTCGGTAAGAGAAAAATGAACTCTCTTCGTTTGTAATATCTTTTCTAAAATGTGCTGTACAATCATGTCTCTAAAATATATGAGGCGATAGAGCAAATATATTGAAAAATAGCACATACTTGGCTAGTTTTTCTAATAAGTAAAATATACAGGTCTGTATATGACAACTGTATGTGTTGAAATATATTGAAAACATATTTGGATCATTCCGTATACGCTGAAATATTGAAAACTGGCCAAATCTGTAAAAAATTGAAGTCTGTGTTTTATATGTTATGTATTTAAAAATCATAGATAGCAAGGAAACTTGCGATGAAGATGTGGGAAATACTACCCCTGCTTTATTTTTTCCTGATGGAATCCATTGATCATGGATGCTGTGTCATTATAGACACTGCAGCAATAGTTAACGTGTCTGCTAGCTAATAATTTGTGTACTGGGCCGAGCACAAGGGTTCATTGATCTTAATAGAGACCACTCAGTAACAGTGAATTCTAACAGTAACGGCTCCCCTGGCGTTGCTGGTGCTGATTTAAGTCCTTGCATTTCTTCCTCTGCAGTCTCTTTGGATTAGCCTGAGAATGGACGGGGGAGTGGGAGCGAGAGTAGTTTTGACAGCTCTTAGGTGGAGGAACATGCAAGTGCTTGCGTCTCGAGAGAAATGGAAAATTCTGGAGAATGAGTCTTAGAGAGGGGATGTGACCCCTTAGAGAAGGCAGTTGTCCTGGCCTTTGCATGAGAAGCAGCATCTCCATTTATCGTTAGCTCCTGCTGGCGTTCATAAGCATTCCGCAGCTAAGACTAGGGATGTCTGGATGCCTTAGATCCTCTGGGATGTGCCCTTTTGCAGTATGACACATAACCTGACAGAGTTAGCTGTGATTAGGGCAGAGCTGTAGGCACAATGCAACCAGGATTCCCGTGTCCTTTGTGTTTGCTGAGATTATTGTGATGCCCTGCTTCGAATACCCCAGTAAATGCAGAGTAGCTGTGGATGGTGGATATGACCTTCTAAATCAGCACTACCATGCTCCATCCCTAAAAACCAGCAATGGCCCCTTTCTGGAAGGTTGTCTGGATCTGATTTATCCTCTAGGTTGTTATGGGTGTGTTGTAACTCTGCTAGGCAAGGGGCAGGAGACCCTACCTTTTTGCTATGGAGGATCCAGGACTTCTCTGACTTTCCCTA
>NW_010429624.1:84538-89509 GCF_000710305.1 Buceros rhinoceros silvestris
TTCCCTACATGTTCTAGCAGCAATTAGATCCGCTGTGAAGATGAGAGCTCCACTGAGAGCTCCATATACACGTTGTGTATCCAGCACATGCTTTGTATGTGTGTTTCTGGTGATGGTCTGCTTTGCTGATGGAGCGATTGTATGTGGCCAGGGAAACTATGTATGGGGATGGCAATTGAAAACAAATTAGTGTCCTCAAGTTCAAGTAATGAGTGTTCTAGAAGTGGTGAGAAGGCTGCTTGAAGACTTGCAAAGAGAGCTGGTTCTGTTTGAGAGTTGGGTGGTAGAAGCCAGCAATGGCCTGGTTTCCTCATCCAGGTTAGAAAAGATTGGCAGCTGAGGGAGGAGAAGGAGATCTCATACAGGGAGCAGCTTTTTAAGAAAGAGCAGTGTTCCTCTGAGATGGCCTTGCTGCCTGGTTCAAAGGTCAATGGAATTTTCTTTGGTTCTTTAACTTGTCCTGTTCCTTTGTTAGGAAAAGCATTAAAGACAATTTGGGGTACTGAACCTGGCTCCCTGTGGAAACCGTCGATCTCTCAAATGGGAGTCATGGATCTTATGGTACTGTTGATGAGGTGAACGTGCTTCAGTCTTCCACACAATGCAAAGTTTGTGCAAACATTTATTAGCGTGTGGGAAATTGGAGAGAGACCAGCCCCAGACAGAACTGGAAGCCAAGTGTATCAGGGATCCTGTCAGAAGATGATTGATGAGGGTTAGGAGTGTCAAAATGACAGTTATCACTGTTTTACTCTTCTGAGGTCCCTTCTGCTCTGGAGATGAGCTGCTCTGAGCGGTGCTCATGCCTAGGGCAAGGGCTGTTATTCTTGTTCTGCAAAGCATTGGCATGTGTAGAGCTGGAACACCTCAACATCTCACAGCCATAATGAAAACAAGGAGCAAACCAGAATTCTTCTGAAAAATAAACAAACCCTCTTTCCTGACCTCTTCTTGACCTCCCAATGAGGTGCTAATTACTAGAGGATTAGCACCTCTTCTGTATCACAGAGGACCCAGCCAAGGAGCAGGAGGTAACAATACTCTGCATAAAATGCAAATCCAGAAGAATTAGTCCAGGGGCAATAGACAAGCGCCAAAGTTAACAGAGAAACCATCTCTATTGTGAGTTCAACCTCTTGTCTAAAAGAAGTGCAAGATCAGCGCCATTTGGAGGAGTTAGGCAGGAATGGAATTTTTTTTTCGTTTTGTGTCAGGCAGATATGCAGGTTTTCATAATTTTACTTCACAGCTCAATAGAAAGCATTTCTTCAGTGACTACAGTGACAGCAATTTCAAAAAAGGCTTATTAAAGATTAACTGCACCAGCAGAAGTATCTGTATGCATCTCTCTGTGCTGGGATATCATAGCTGTTACACTGGAATGAAAACTATGGGAATTAGTACTTGCAAAGGAAGCCCTAGCAGAGATTTGTGTGGTCGGTGAGTACATTCTGCTCTCTGCCATGGTCTCATAAGGTCCTCTGGCTGTATTTGTTATGGTGGGCAGCTGAATGTATTTGGAATGTGCCCCTCTTGTTTTCTGCTTAGGCATTAAGAGCACAAAAACCTCACCTAGTCGAGAGAAATCACCTCTCCTGTGTGTGGTTGCACGGTCGGACACACCAGCTCATACTTTTCAAATTCTGCAAAAGCACCGCTGAACAGAGAAGGTTGAGATTTGCACCAGATTAGCCATTGCACTGGACTGTGATTCTCAGGGTACAGCAGACTTTTTGATTGTGGTACTGCTGAGCACCGAGATACTCAACTGACAAATCTACATACCCAAGGGTGTATTATATTGCAAGTATTATAAATGTGGAAGATCTCAGTGTCTTCTATGGGAGCTGTTCAGTTTGCTGGCAGTTCTTGGTTGCTTCTGAAGATCAGCCCATCTCTTGGGTCTCCAGTACAAGGATTGTGTGATTATCTAGAAATCTGCCTTGTTCTGGGGGTTATGTGATGGTTAAAGTGGTGAAGCCTTTCTGTTGTGACTGCTCTTGTCTCTGCGTGGGGATCTTCATCTGTTTGGATCCCTGTTGTGGCAGCAAATGCCATTAACGTTGCTGACAGCGTACCAACAAATTGGTATAGAACTTCCGTTGCACGTTTCATTTGTAGGTGATGAACGCCAGCCCAGGAACTTCCATTGTACAGGTGCGAGGCGTAGCTTTTCCACTTGAAGCCCCATGTAGGCCAGATCTCCACCGGGATGGAGAGGCCAGCGTTGCCTGGGGTGGCCAAGGTTCTGCTGCCTCCTGGTAGGAGCAGGGCTGCTGAAGAGCCCCCTGTGCCCTCTTGTGATTTAGGCTGCAGTTACATCTCTGGTGTGGTGCAGGGCTGACATGTATCCCACGTTCATGTAATTTCTGGCCTTGAAGTTATGCCTTCCTGTGCCTCAGTTTTCTTCTTAGGACATTCTAGTTTGTTTGTAAAGTTGTTAGGGAGCTGTATGTGGAAAATGCTGTAATAAATCGTCATTCTTATGATGTTAATTTCTTTTTCTGCTCTGGTCAGTGAGGGCTGATGGAAGCTCCCACCACACGCTCCTGTATCACTGTGTTTTACGTAGTGCATAGTGATACATAGTCTTTGTGTTGTAAATGCAATTCATGTTAGAAAAGACTCTTCTTTAATCTGCCACGTGTCTTCATTCAGTCCATCAACAATTGCTTCTCTGCACAAGAGGCATTTCCATTTTCCTTGGGATAATTACACTGGTCTCTTTTCATTCATATGGACAGTCTTACTGTAAAAGGAGATTGACTTGAGCTGTTTCCAAATACCTACAGGAGCTTTGCCCTAGGCTTGGGAAGGACTGGAACAACGCAAAGTCTGGTGGTCAAGATGGCCACCTGGAAGGTGAGAGATCAAAGCTCCAAGTACTGGGTGAGGTTCGCAGATGAGCAAAAGCCTCCTTGGGAGCAAACTGTCCCCCAAAATAGTTAACAGACCAGTACTCTGCTGGGGGAAGGAAGAAGCCGTAAACCTGAGTCTCCTGAAGCTCAAGGACCTCTCCTGGCAGCGGGTTATTATCTGTTCTAGTTTTTGGTTTTTCTTCTGAGTGGCAGTTCTCTCCTGAACCCACAACAGTTTTTCCAATGCTGCTACATTCTCGGGAGCAGAGCTTGTGCTCTGGATAACTGACTTTTCAAGAGGTGATCTTGTCATCAGTAAGTTCCCGAGCAACTCTCCACTGACCTTGGCCTTTACTGACTTTCTCTTGTTTCCTTAGTCTTGAACAGGACTGTTTACACAGCAGTCCAGGAGAATTCCCTTGGATGAAGTGTGTCCTCTTCGCTCGTTAAGCCATCTCAAGATAGAGTTTTCAGAGCAGTCCCTTGCCTTGTTCCTGGCAGTTTGGCTTTTGCACTTCTCTTCCGTGGGTGCAAGTCACCGTGACTCAGTGGTCTTGGGCAGCGCTGCCTCAGCTCACGCCAGCAGAGCAGCTGTGATTTTAATGACTTGGCTGCATAACGCAGCCTGTTAGCGACTGTGGCAGACACACTGCAGAATGTCATTTCCTGTTTTGAGAATTACCTCCCAGATTTTCGAATGGTCCAAGAGTCTCCTGTCTACATTGTTCTTCTGCAAAGGATATGTGCGGTATGGGGCCAAGGTGACACAATCAGGATCTCCTCAGTGTAGTGTCTGAGTGGGGCCTCTGAATAATACCCAGATGACTATCTCCAGCTTATCCTAAACATGCCGGCCTCCTTTTACAGTTTTTGTTACATGGTATTGTTGCCAGGATGGATTTATGCTGGGCCATTTCCCACTCCAGCTGCGTCATTACAATCATTGTCATGAGAACACAAAAGCAGAGACTGAATGCCTTGTGCCTTCCGAAAAATGTATTTGTCCCACCGTGCTGTTATGACCTTTGGAGTACCATGTGGCTTGATCTGCTAGTGGCTACTAAAATGAAGACTTCCTGATGCCTGATTACTAGGGATCCTCAAAGGCCAGAGCGACTCCTTCTTGTCTCAGATACTCTGGCTAGAATATGTAACGCAAAATTGCCAAGGGAAGAACAGTTCCTAGAGGACAGTAGTCAAGACACGTGCCCCCAGCAGTTTAGACCTTTTAAATAGATAATGGTTTTGTTCTTTTACGCCGTGTCATGCCCAACCTCGTTTCCGTGCATAAATGTGACGTGTCCACTAGAAGGCGCTGTTGTACAGGGGACAGACTGGGGGGTGCGGCCAGTAGACTCTGGAGTGGCATCAGGCAAGTCCTTTCCCCTTTGAGTGCCTCAATTTCCCCATCCGTCATATGGTTAATATTTTGAGAAATGTTGACCGATGCGGTGTAGAGCCATTGAATACTATTGAACTAGCAAAGGAGTCAGTCAAACCATATCCTGGCTTTAGGAAACCAAGATCAAAACACATGCCTTCAGGCTCCTCTGCATGATGCGGGGCCGCAGAAGGTGAAGACTGTCTGTTTCTTCATTATTCCACTGGTTTCCCATTGTTTTGTGCCTTGCTGTCATCTCCAGCCTCCTGTAACCTTTTGCCATGGGGTTGAAAGAAAACAACCACTCGTTCAAAAGGACGTGTGCTAATTTTATAAGCATACATGGCTCTGGCATGCATGTAAGGGCAGCACAGAACCCTTCCCCATTTAGCTTCCTCAGACTCAAAACCCAGAAGAGCAGCCCGCATTGCCTGACCCCATCTATCGTCCTGGTACCAGCAGCTGCTGATCGTCTCTGGTAGACCTAATAACAGTCAGGTTTTCTCCGTCAGTGTGCTGACCCTGAGTCAGAGGGTTGGTGCTTCTCTGGGTCTTGTGTTCATCTCCTCAGATAGGTCATTGCCTTTCATTTATTTTGTTGGCAAAGCTCTGTGTGATAGAAATTGGGTTTCTCTGCTGTTCATAGAATAATCTGAAGAAACTATATGAGAAGAGTCACAGTTCCTCACTGGAGTTCTCTCCTTTGGGGGAAGAACATGTAATTTCCTGCTG
>NW_010429624.1:89617-95025 GCF_000710305.1 Buceros rhinoceros silvestris
CCTGAGTGCTGTCCGTGTTAATGAAGATGCAAGGCTGTGGGCCTCCTCCCTGCCTGTCCTCTTGAAGGTGTTCTGAGAGCAGTGAATCCCTGGTTATCACTTCCACTGTGTCTATGGTCAGCTGGGATGAGGGTGTCTTCATCTGTGTTTATAACCTCAGAGAGGAGAAAGAGCTACTAAAGCCTCCAAATCATTTGTGCTCCATGGTTTATCATAACATCAGCCTAAACTGCCAGTCTCCAGCTGGCTGAGCACTGCACTCTACCACTGATTTCTTCATGATAGATGAAGAGGAGGCTGTGGTGCCCTTTTCTCTCTCCCCAGGGCTGCACACGGGGCTGGAGAGCACAGACTTGATCTCCTGGGGCTGCACATCCACACTGGCAACTGCATCCATCCCTGCACTAAAGGACCCCTTTTCTTCCTCCTGCCCAGGGCTTTGGGCCTCTTCCAGTGCTGCACTCAGTGTGTTCCTCTGCCTTTTCCTTCATTGTCTTGTGTTTCTAGCCTACTCATTCTAACTTTTTTCCCAATGTAGATCTTAAGAGACCTGGCCCAAGCCTTACTTCTGTTTGAAACTAGCCTAGTAAGGAGGAAGTTCTTGCATGGGAAATAATTTCATATCTAGAATCCACTCAGAGACTAATAAAGCAGCAAGCTTTCTCATCCCTGTCTTCTGTGCAAGCCTGTAGTGAACGGGATAATCTGGTACTTCATGCAATTTGTGACTGTGCAAGCAGTCAGCTGCTGCTTGTTGTTAGTATCACCCGGACCAGAACCAACGATTTCAGCAAATGATGTGAGTACAAAATACTCCTTTCACATTGCTAGCTCTACCAATCTCGTCTCTCCCAACTCTTGGGTACCTTTAATGTTTTGGCCTAATGAAGCTTTCTGATCTTAAAATCACTCCAATCTCAATGACCTCCTGTGGCAGCGGGTAATATTTAAAAGCCTTATGTGCCTGCAGAGGCTCCTTGTCTCTCTTTTGGGTTAATAGTTAAAAATTCATGGTTGTTTTTCAAAACCTAAATTGCTTTGCTCTCTGCAAATGATTCTCCTTTCAATTCAAAATCAAACCTTTGTCTAGACTCAGCAGACTCTTGGCTAATAGCTCTGGCAGGCAAAGATACCAGCAGTTTATCAAGATGCTCACTTTCTAGCCCAAACTCACTCATCTCAATTTCACAAGGTGGTTTTTGTATTATTTTTTTCAGCGGCAGAACAGTGTTTAGCTAATTGGGTTAAGGAGCCTTAGATGTTACTTGGCTCTCCGCAGAGTGTTTCTTTTTTAGCGGTGCCAATTTCCTTAACAAATGTAGTTCATTGTGTGGCGCATTTGATCCTCATATCCGGAACTGCATGTGAATCCTGAACCACCCCAGAGTCATCTTTAGAGCTGCCATGTTACTGTCTGCAACACGGCAGAAGGCTCTGTTGACTTAGAAAAAGCACCTCAACATTCAGAGGCTTACTTCCAAACGAATGGGAGTGTATAGAAAGATAAAACAAGGCATTTCCAAGTCCATGCATGTATTTCCATTAGCTACCTGTGTGGCTAAGTGGCCCTCACCTGCAGTGGGCCAGTTTCCATCAAGTCTTCTCTCAAATAATTGACAGTTGTCTGTAGAGAATGACCTTTCTCTTTACCCAGGGTTCAGGGAAGCTCAGCAGTGATTTCCAAGCGCTGCACTCAAAATTCCAGCTGCATTTTCACAAGCGCTTGGGAAACGCATTTTGGTGCCGAGCTGGGGGGTTTTGAAAGCCTCGCTGTGTATGTGAGCATTACTAGGCCCAGGCAGAACATGTTTATCAAGTATAAGAACTTGACTAAAATTACTGTAATAGAAGAACAGCTTTTGTCTGAGGTTTCGTATCCATGTTTAGTGACTCTGATGGGTAGAGGCAAACCACTTGTTAGTTAAAGGGAGCCTTAAAGGGTGAGGCCAGTTCCCAGTGAGCAGTCTGTTCTCAAGTCTTCTCTTTTTGCATCTCCTCAACAGGCTTAGGGTGCACTAGTCAAAAGTTCAGAGTTTGATTTACTCTACAACTAAAATCCTGTTGCAAGTAGTAGCAGAGAGGCTTGAAGTATTACATACACTGGGGATCTCTTTATTACTGCCAGAAGGGTGTAAAGGAGCCTCAGTGTAAATGTGAAACGACCCTTCAGTCTGTGTTCTAGCAGTGGGTTACACAGCATGGTGTTCTCACATCATGAAGTCTCCGCCAGAATTGAAAATTCCTCTGCGGGCTGAATCCTGACACAGCTGGGGACAACCAACTACTTTCTACGATTTTATTTCGGGATTAAAGTGGGCAGCTTTCTTGTGATTACCAATAATCAGTTTTGGCTAGAAATAACCACATGTTAAAGTAGGCAATCACAAGTCAAATGGAAACAGACGTGGCATGTGGGGTTTTCCAGTGGGTTCTGATCGGAGTGAAATCAGCTTCACAAGTATTCGGTTGTGGTGAGCATTGGGTTTAATTTGTTTTAAAGGCAGAAGGGTGAGAAAACAGCATGTATGCTGTACTGCAGTGACCACTTCCAGCGCGGACACGCAGTCTGGGCACCAAACTGTGCATTGACTACCAGAGGAACAGGCATGCAGGGACTTCCCTGCTGAGCCTCAGCCAGCAGCTAGCTTGGACCTCCAGGCATTTAGAGAGCTGCTTTGGCAGTTGAGTTTTGCAGTACTGAAAAACATGAGCCTTTGAAAACACAAATCAGGCCTTCCAAAATGGAGAGCAGCTTAAAAATTATGAGATTAAAAAATGTATCTAAACCCACATTTGTTATTTTTACATTTGCCTTCTGATTTTTCCTCCTCCTGGGTCTTATGTCTTCAGTCTGTCCCCTGAAACCATGACGATTACAAACTCTTCTGTTTTTTTCTTGATGACATTTGATGGCCTTGTGTAATCCCATGACTCCAGGCATCAGTATAGAGGAAGTGCAGGTTGTAAAAACATTCTGAGAGCTGCCTCCACTGACACAGTTTGATTGTTTGCTGGTTTATAATGTAAGTGAATTGAACATGTAAATTGTTAGCAAAATGAAACTACCATGAATAGGACTTGTCACTGGGAATGAACTGTCTTCCAAGTGCTTTCTGCACATATATATGAGTGAGTTGTCAGTTAAATACTGAAGATAGGTTCCTGAGCTGCCTGTTAGGTGCTGTACTGCGTGGTACAGTTCACATTTTGTCACAGAGTAGTGGCCAGTGAGGTCCTACAATACAAAAAGAATCCTGTCTCCAACTGTAGGGTGTGCAAACTGCAGGAGAGAGGAACCAACACTGAACTGAGGTAGAAGGTTGTGTAATTCAGCTCTCCAGAGCATTGGTTTTTTACTCTCCAGACCCAAATATTGCCTGCTCTCAGTCTTTCCAGGTGAGGAGAAGGAGATGGTCAGCCTGGAGTGGAAATAACCATGGCTGGGGGAAATGTCATCCTTTCAGACTTCTCAAGCTCAAAACTTCAGGGCTGATCAATACAAGTTAATGTGTTTGAGGTTCCCCAGCTCTCACTGTGTACCTGAGGGAGGATTTCAGTTGGCAGGCCACTCCAGAGATGAAGTTGCAGGAAATAAGCAGCAAAACCACTGATGCCTCTAGCACCTCTGTTACCTGTTCAGGGTGACTCTCCAGTGAGCTATCTAAATTAATTTAACAGCTGTTGGACTGTACCGGCCTTGAGGGTCAGACCCAGGATAGCCCTAAAGGTTTGTCTTTTCTGCAGGATTAGCTCATACCTTGTGTGTTACCCCCATCATGAGGTCCACTCGCACCAAAGAGCTCTCCACTCAAATGTGGCAGTGCTGTTAATTTGAAGGAGTTGATCCAAGAGGCGATGCTGGCGTTTGCACCTCGCCAGCCACTGACACAGCTGCTCAAGCTAGGGAGCGATGCCCAGTGAAAACCTCGCAGCCTTTTTAAAAGGCGTATTCCTGTTCTGTGGAGGATTAGTAGACTCTGTGCCGTTGGCATTGGACGAGAAAGAGTCTCAAGATACAAAAGATGTGCAAGATGTGGTATTGGTCTAAGGGTATCACCCACATCTAACTCCGTGGTGGAACTGAACTCCTCAAGTAATTCAGTGTGAAAAATTTTGCTGCGCTATGTGTGGAGTAGAGGAGGTGGAAGTCGCAGAGTGGAGATGCTGCTAACACCCAGCAATAACCGGTTACCCTGCTTGGCAACCCCCTTGCTGGTCTAGGTAAATGGAAATGACTTCATTATTTGTTTGTCCCTTGTCCTAGAGCCTTTTATTTTTAAGCCTGCCTAACGCAAACCACAGCCCCTGGGGAGCTTAACGAGGGTCTAAGTGGCACCAACGCTCCCCGTTAACAATGGGCTTTTGTTGTTCACACTTTCCCTATCAGAGTGTCCCGGAGGAACGTCCTTGCTTAGGAGACTATATTGTGATGTTATGACCTCAGAGAGGGGTGGGAGAGGAAGGGAGGGTTCAGGTGTATCTTTAACTTACTTGAATAACGTTCTTCTAGTTGTGTTTTCTTCCCACCAGGATCTCTAATAACTCCTCCGAGGGGGCTGCCTCTGTGCTATAAATACAGCCGCATTATCACTTGGCTGTATTGTGAGCGAGCGCTAATTTTCTGTGCTGGGTTGGACCTTGTTGACTTTTGCAGTCGGTGTCAGGAAATGTTGGGTGGGAAAGGATTAAAGAGGCTATTGATGTGACTCGGAATCTCAGGCCAGGAAGACTGGTTGTATCATCTTAGATCTAGGGACTCCGGTGTTGATATCCAGCTTTGGCTTTTTTTATAGAGTCACTTCAGTCAGATCCTTGTTTCTCCCTCCCACCTCCCCCATCGCAAGCACACTGACTCCGGCACTCTAGGCCGTAGTCTCCAAGGAGGAAGTAGACCCTGTAGGCAAATTTCCTGGTATTATGCCATTTTAACAACCTCTCTCTTGATTTAGGTGTTGCAGGCTGGCTAAGAATATTCCTTGACACTTGAAAGGGACCTTTATTGTTTTCTTAATTTGTGAAGAATTGCCTTTTTTTTTTTTCTCTCCAAACTTTTCTTTGTAGGGTCAGACCAGAGCCATGTTATTGTTGTTAAATTTAGATCTGAGACTATATTAAGTCCCCTGGCAATCTGCCCTAGCGCTTTCACTTCTTAAAACAGGAAGGCAGGCCTTGGCCTACTTGTGCTCATGTACTTAAAACGGGTGAGAAGATGACTTTTTACACTGCTGGGAAATAAATATAAAACCGTGCAGTCTGTATACAACAACTGTTCTGCTGGAGCCAAGAGGAAATTTCAAAGGTATAAGCTCCTCAGCCTCCTAGTTCTCGAACAGGAATTAGGCACTTAAGTGCCTTTTTGGAAACTCTGTCCCCAAAATCGTGTCACATGCAGAGGAAGAGCTGGTTCA
>NW_010429624.1:95122-98106 GCF_000710305.1 Buceros rhinoceros silvestris
AGTGTAGACATGGCAAGCTTTGAGAGGCAGTAGGTATAACAGAGCAAGCATCATAAAGGTTCCAGTGACTGGTGGGGTACAGCATGTTTACGGGGATATTGGCTCCTTCCCAAGGTGTAAGAGTTCTTTCAAAGCCTTGTGGAGGGTCTCATGAGAAAGGCGGCCACCATGACAAATAGGGCAAACAATTCCAAGCTGATTTTTAAAAAAAAGCCTGAAGTGCAGAGAAGTCAGCATTTGGGGAGGGGAGGAATTGCCTTGTGCAGTCAAAACCCCTGAAGTTCTGTCTCCGACTGTGCTGGTGACTTAACGTGTGACTTGGAAAAGCTATTAAGGCTTTGTCTCTGCTCATCAGATTGTGGTGTTTGGCACGCAGATCTGGACACCGGTATTAGTCCACCCTTACATCTGAACATTCAGATAGAAATACTGTGCTCATGGTGCTGTTTCTGTGTTTTTCCTTGCCTGTGAGGAAGAATATCCCGTAATTCTGTTTAACAAATTGCATTAGCATTCTTTCCCTGGCCGGTGTGGAGCAGCTGTGGGAAGCCATCAGAGGACTATCAGCACCTGAATGTCTTTCCTTCATTCTCAAACCCAAGCAGATATATTCCATGATGAGTGAAAACATTGTTGAGCTTTTGAATAATTTTCTGTCAGCCGGGTAAGCTGGTCCAGACTGAAAGCACTTCCAGACCAGAGGACTTGTTATGCAAATAGTAAAATGTGTGTTACGTGCAGCTGATACCTCTTTGTGCTGAGGAGAGTGTGACCTTCACGAGTCTGTGCTCGCACTTGCATTGTGTTCCTGGCTGTGGGGGTGCAGAGGAACCTGGTTCAGCTTCTCTTCCTCAGGACTACCTTCTCCGGTAACAGTATAGTTCACTGTGCATCCTGTTACAAGAACCCTGCAGCCAACTGCCTCTTCTGCTTTCCTTAATTCTCTCTTCACTGTATTTTAGTCTGTTTTTACTCCAGATACCTGTGCAGGAGATGCAAGTAATCATCTGATTAAGCAAGAGGCCAGGATGAAGTCCTGCTTGTGATATGAGCATTGTACTTGAGTCCAGGGCACTCCTCAGATCTGGCATTCGTAGACAGCCTTGACTCAGAATTCAGGATGTTTACAGGGCTCAGGACCCACTCAGTTTGCTGACAGACAGAATTGGAAAGTCCTTCTAGGGAGGACCACAGACCACCATTTTATTGTGTACCTGTGGGCAGGAGGAGTAGATGGAGGCTGGCAGGCTGAGCAGTGTGTTTGGTATCAAGCTATTGTACCTTCTGGTTACTGGATGTCCTTTCAAGCATCTGATAATAATAGCTCTTGTTTTCTCTGGATTCCGTTTTGTTTCTAACTTCTGGTTCATGGAATCAGTAGATTGCTTAGCTGAGAGGCTGCTCAGCGCGAGACGGCCTGTAGCTTGAAGACAGAGAAACAGAAGTAGTGCAGATGAAGGTTTTCTCTTTGTGGGGAGGTTAGTGGAGGATTTGTAGCTCATCCCGCCCGTTTAGGAAGGAAGTTTACTACCTGGCTGCTTCTGATGAGAGGTAGAACAGAAGACTGGAGGGCAAAGAAGAAACATTAGATGACATACGGAGAGACTGATTGTGTGGCAGAAGCTTAGGATTCCATTTCAAGTCCTGTGATATTTGGTGTCACCTTATCTGGTGGTTGTTTTTAACCAGCCTCCCAACCCCTCTGTTGGTTTGGTTATGCAATAGTGTTGGTGTCTAAAATGTAACCTCCTAAGTCCTTTGTGTGCATCTCAAAGACAGTAACCTGGCCTCTGAGATTCCCAGGATTCCTGGGGAAGGCAGTGAGGGGGGAATGCTCAACACTGCAGGAATAATGACTAACTCAGATTGCAAGGTCTGGCTTTGTAATGTCTGGCATCTGGGTTTGAAAACTGCCTCTCAGCAGTTAGTGTGAAACAGATTAAAATATCTGCCGATGTTTGTAAAGAGTGACTTGAAAACATAGTCCCTAAACCAAAAAATGGTGGGAAAGGGAGAAAGCACAAATACATTAGTAACTTTCCTGGTTTATTTTAACTTCTCAGAATTTTCGAGCACACTTGACTCTTGCCTTTTATGGGAGACAGCACAGCCAGAGTGAAAGGGAATATTGCAGCACCTGCAGTCTCTTCTTTTATGGAACTGTAGCTGAATGTGAACAAATTGCTTGGGTGGGCTTGGAGGTCTGTGCTCCCCTCTAGTTTTGACTCCTTCCCTTTGCCATTTCTGTAGCTAATCCTTCCTATCAGCAGACAGCTAGGAGCCAGCAGCCTGTTGAGAAAGCAGCTAGACTGAGGACAGGCTGCTGAGAGGAGTATAAGAACTGTTCCTTCGAGGACTCTATAGATTTTTCTTTTTTTCTCTGTGTAAAAACATTCTTACTCTGATATATATGATGGGGGCCACAAACTGCAATAAAAATACCTCTGTGCTTCACCAAGGCTCTTTCTACCTTTTCATAATTCAGGAGTCTTGTCAATCACAGCCAAATGAGAGGGACAGAGCAGGGAGGGGATATGAGGATGTACATGGGGAGGGCAGACAGAGACAGCAGCATACCACTGTCCTCCAGACTGCTGACAGTCCTAATTCTCGGGATACCACTGCAAACGGGCAGCAGCAAGTGAACCCCCTTGGTGAAAAGACACCAATCTGTTACTGAATTCGTGTTAGGAGCAGGCTGGTGCTGGGAGGATTCAGATTCTGCCTAGAGAAGGACGGCTCTGGGTACCAGTTGAACGGCACAGGCTGTGCGCTGTGTGCTGGTTGACACACTTGTGCGTGGTGCTGAGCTGAATGGTTTGGTTTGTCATCAGAGAGGTGGTCAGAGTGAGCTTTTACAGTAAATGGGAAATGCTTGCTCAGATAAGGAGTGTCTTTTTACTCCCTTGCTTTGAAGCTGATTGTACAAAACTGAGCTAGAAAGCTCCCAAGACCCACTTCTTTAATAGTATTTCAGCTCTTCC
>NW_010429624.1:98244-98722 GCF_000710305.1 Buceros rhinoceros silvestris
AGGGGAGGATTTCCTAAGGTTGGGCAGTCATTTTGGAACACCCTGAATATTCATTTCCAGACGAGATGGTAAGAGCAAGGCAAGGCTTAGTAAGAAGGCAGCAAGGTCTGGGAGGTTCATTATTTTTCAGTAATAATGAAACTTTGAAGAACAAAGTAGTTGAGGGCTTGGGCTGAAATGCCATTCTCTTCTAGGAAGGCTTGTGGCAGGGGAGAAAGTGGAAAGGTGGTGTTAAAGTAATATTCTCTTCTCCAAAGGAAACTCTTGCAAGGTTGCTGAAGGCAGGATTCCTTCATTTCAAGCAATTCTTCGCTCAAAATGAAAACATCAGTACCAGAGTTGAGAGTCTTTTTGTTGGGACCAGTCCTGCCTGCTCTTATCTTTTGGCTCCTGCAGCAGGGCCAACGATAAGCCAGGGACTCAGAATTCTTTCGTTTGCACAATCTCGCTGACAAACACTTAGATGAGCAAGAAGAAG
>NW_010429624.1:98854-105355 GCF_000710305.1 Buceros rhinoceros silvestris
AAGAGTGTAAAAAGCTCAGACCAGACCTTCTGGTCCTCTGAATCTCCCGATAGATTTAGGGTTATTTTATCTGAACTAGCTTTGGAATTAGTTTTACTCAGGGTGGTTGGGGCAGGGGTGACTAGGTGGAAAGGTTATTTCTTTTTGTATACAGGATCTAACATTCCCCAGATCCATTTTCTAAGAATTTTACTCCTTTATCTCTAGTTTCTCCTGGCCCTAAATTCCCCTGCTGCCTAACTGGTTGCTACCTTCAGTCCCAGCATTGCGGGATGCTCTGGAATGACATGCAGCCTGCCTTACTGTCGTTAGCTTGGCCTGAAGCCTGCAAGTTTGCAGTTATTTAGTGCCTTCCTTCCAGAGACAGAAGATGTGGAATTTATGATCGGTTTTTTCTACCGCCTCTTGCATCCTCTTAATTTAGTGCCTTCTCACTCACCCTCTGGCCCTGTTTCTGTATTGTCTGACCAGATAGCAAACTCTTCACAGCAGTGGTTCTCTCCCCCTTTGTCGGAGAACAGTAACGCATCCCCAGTACGAGTTTTTGTCTTGGTCCCTTTGTTGTTTCCCAGCCAGTGTGTCCCACCCACCTGACCGGGCAGTGGCATGTTGTTGCAGTTTGCTGAGCGAGGTGTTGCAATTTCATGGCAATCTTAACTTTTTATTTGTATGAGATTGTGCTGGTTTCTAAATAGACTGTAAATCGATTGCTTTTAGAGCCTGGCCTGAGGATGTTGCCTGAACAAACAGCCTCTGACTCTGACTGTTGGAGCACACCTGTCTCCTCAAACACAGAGGTTTGCTTTCGGTGGAGCCTGAGTCTCTTATCCATGTCCCTTCCCCGGAAGAGACAGGTGTCTCCTGGCCGCGAAGCCGTTACCCACCCCTCGCCCGTCACTCTGCAGGCTCCGTTCTCCGGTTATCGGTCGGCTGGGTGGACTGGCTCATTAAGCAGGGGGTGTGCTTGAGAGCAGAGGAAGGAAGGTAGAGTCAGAGATACTGAGACACTGTTGAAAAGCCCAGATCAGTGGACAAGATGTCTGAGGCGCGTGATGCTTATCTGCTGGAGTGGGTGGAGGAGGAAAGGGCATCCCTTATCTCTTCTCTAGTTCCCAGCCCGCTCTGGCTGCTTAAGGAGGCTCGCTGGAGTCTTCCCACATTCCTGTACGTTTGGGTTCCTGCTAGACAGGAAACGGCTGCTGCTCCAACACCCATTACATCTCAGCTGGTAGTGTCATTTACACTCAGATTCCCAGAATCCCCAGCATTTGGGGTGGAGCAGGTAGGAGTGTGGGGAGCGGAGGGGTGGAGGGGATGGCAACACTTGTTCAGCGACCCCCCTGTGAAAACATTTCCCTGGGAAAAGAACAAAACCATTTGAAGTTGCTTGATTTCTTAAGCAGTTGCAGGCTTGAGTTTCTTGGCCTGCGATACTGAGGCACTTTAGGAAATAGAACTGACCCTCTGGAAAGATTGGGAAGTTGAATGCGTCTGAGGCTGGATCTAATAGACCCCTTGCTCTGGGATTATTTGTTGTATCATTCACTTCTGCTCAGCCATTCTCCATATCTTTTGTTTTGTGGGTGTTCAGTCTGAGTTGGCAGAGCCATGAACTGCTAATCTGCATTTTGAGATAATTCTCTTATATTTTATGTTAGTTACTCTTGAATCAATTCCAGAGGGCTCAATGGATGAAGACCCTTCCGCAGCCTGTACAGCGCTGGCTTCTGCCCGCTGCAACCCCAACACGTTAGAGGTTGACCTAACATCAACCCAGGGTTAGTGCA
The DNA here is from genome assembly GCF_000710305.1 of Buceros rhinoceros silvestris. Lineage (NCBI taxonomy): Eukaryota > Metazoa > Chordata > Aves > Bucerotiformes > Bucerotidae > Buceros > Buceros rhinoceros. The sequence continues at coordinate 100,642 of NW_010429624.1, forward strand.
CAGATCTCCCATCTTTACAGCTAGAATCCCACTGGGATTTTTAAGCTTGGATGAACGGGGGTAACAGGCTGTCCAGCATGATGTAGTCCTTGGACAGGGTATCTATCTCAGCCAGTAACCTTCAAGAAATCTTACGCTTCTGTTCCTCTTTTTCCATTTGCATCCTTTGCACCTCACGGCGGGCTTGTGAAACGCTCGGTACAGTTTGACATCAGCTGAAGGGTCAAGGTGCTGGTGACAGACAAATCAATACTGACAGGAACTTCCTCAAAACCGGATCTGTTACAGAAAATGGGTGTTGCCCGAAGGCTGAGAGTCGATGTGCCGTGCAGAGACTTCAGTCGACTGCTGGGAGGTACATCTGCTTCCCCTGGCCTAGAAGTGCTGCCTTTGGGATTCCACCTCATAGAAAAAGAGAACTGGGAGTCCACGAGTGGGTAGAATCCCAGCAAATTTCCGAAATGGAGCTTTGTTCAGTCAACTGGAGGGTCGCGGTGCCTTCCCGCTGTTGCAACAAGTTGTGACCAATGGCCTGCAGATGGAGAAGGCAGCTGCTGGCATACCAGGTGTCATCTGTCTCCCACTGCAGATGATCTGGGATAAAAACATGTTTAAAGACGTAAGAGGGTGGATATAAAACTGTATTTTTCCAAGAAGAATCTTGTGTTGTTCTGTCAGGCTCTCTAGTAGCGCAGGAGAGCTCCAGTGAGCAGGCCAATGGAGCGCCCAAATATGGGTTCTTTGAGCAGATCCACTTTCACATTTCATTGCAGTTTATTCTTCAGATGGATGAAATCCTTACCAGGCCCTGAGTTCCATGGTAGATCTCTGCAGATACAGTGCAATGCCAGATGCTAGAGAACTTTTAAATATTTTTTTCTCTGTCTATTTTAATGGGTTGCTGGGGTTTTTTGCCCCAGTCTTTGAAATGAATTCCACATTCTGATACAAATTTCAGATTAATTTTGCTAGACCTTTTTCACCATGGAATTTAATACACTTGCACATGTGTTGCAGTCCTCCATGGTCTTCACTTACTTCTCGGCCTGCTGGAAACCCAGGTGAGTGGAATCTGAGATTATTTGCTTATTTGTCCAGTCCTCAAAAGTAAAAACTCAGAGTATCCTGGGTCTTAATGTCAATTAATCATTCATACCAGCTGTATCAGTGTGCAGGGGACACTTATGGCCTGCACCTTTTTTTTTCTTTTTTTAAATAGCACTAAAATCCATCCTGAAATGTGGTTAAACTTCTAAACTGACCTTTCATCTGCACAAGTTTAGACTCCTGTTGGAAAATATTTGGGTGATTGTGGTGCTGGAAGGTCTTATAGGCAAAACATGAGCAATGTGGAGGTCAGATAGATCCAGAATCTGAATCTGGTTTGGAACTCTACCGCTGTTATGAAACAGTTTTGGTTTGGTTGCCATTGTGAATACTAGAAAGTATGAACAAAAGACGTGGAGGGAGACATGAAATGCAAACCTTGGGCACTGAAATTTTGTAATTGGATTCCTGGTTCTGTCTGTATCAGAGAAAATCTTGAACACCTCTGTGAGAGAGATTGGCAACTGTGTCCTGTTCATCCTGCACGTGGATACAATTAACATGATACTGCTCTTTCGCCCTCCCCCTGACCTCAGTGAGTTTCCAGCTGTGGAATTGCCTGTCTATTGTCTGACATTGTCTTACATCTTCAAATACGTTCTTCCTTCCTGTGATAAGGAGAAAACGACTGTGGCCAAGTGTGTGGCTCCTCCTGTGCTAATTGGCATCTCAGTCTTTGTGGAAATTCCAAAATGACATAGAATTCATTTTCCAGGCCATGTTTTTCCTACCTTAGTTCTTCGATATATTTGAAGTGTTGACCTCTTTCACATCCGCCTTCTACCACATCCGCTACTCGATTCATACCGTTGTTGGAACGCAATTTGGCCAGTCACGCTTCTCTCCATGAGGTCTTTAAAATCTTCGGGCTTTCAGTTTGGGCTTTGCCACTACCCAGGTAAACATGTTGTATAGCTTTTGCAGGGTGCACACTATTTCTGCAACTCTCTGCAAGAAAATGCATGTCTTCTTCTGGCTTGTGAATTTACACTCCATTCTGTCACTCATGAGGGTTTTTGAAACACAACGTGATCAGTTGTTCTGAGCATCTAACTGTATTCATGTTGCTAGTAACTGTGTTTCCTGGGACACATTTCACTGCTACTGCACCAGACTGTGTATCACCAACCGTCCTGCGTTCAGGAAGCCACAGCCAGCTGAGGCTGGCTCGGCACAATCGGCAGCATTCAGCAGGTAGTTGTGTGAGCACTAGTGCGCAGATTCTCTGGTGAGGGTGAGTTCTGCCGTAGTATTTCCAAGGGAGGCAATAGTACAATCTCCCTTTTCTACCCTTGCTGCTTGTTGCATGAAATTTGGAGGAACTGAGTGTTTTGGGACTCCTGTTCTGCTCTGTTCAAAGAGGAGTTGAATTGGCATAATGGTTTGGGAATTGGTGTTGGAGAGGGGAATAGAGTCACATGCCTGGGATGAAAGTGATTAATACTGTATTTTAGACTGAACTGAATGAATGAATTGCCTAAAAATCTTTGCTGAACCACTCACTTGTCACTCCTAAGGCTCTTTAATTTTCGAGACCCAACATTTCATTCTAACGGACAAAGTTTCAATGACTCCAAACCAAAAGCAAAGCATTCAAAAGAATGAAAGTGCAGGAGACTCTGGAGGTCATCCATATACCAGAGGGTCTGGCTATCACTCATCTGGAAAGAACACAGAATTTGCCATATGTTTCTTCTGTAAAATGTTGGTAGTGATATATCACAGATATTTAAATATTGGAAAATTGGCCCATTTCCACAGTATTTTAAATGCATTATGTTGTACCATGTAAGCTAAATTATAAGGAAGCCAGCCAATTTTCTGAATTATTTTTAAAATCTTCAGTGCATTATGATATACATATACCATAGTATATCTAATAAAAACATATTTATGCAATATGCTTAGGGAAATATACACCCCTAAGTATGTGTATGTATTATATACAAATATATAAATGGAATAGATATTGGTTTTCCTTTTGAGTTCCTTTATTCACTTGATACGCAGATGAACCTTCGGATACATGCCAGAAACATACGGTTTGTGTGTTTAATGATGTTAATAATCTTAAGTAAAAAAAAAAAACAAAACTAAATTTTAAGATCAAAAGTCACTGCTGATGTGGTCTCGAAGCAGCAGAGCTCCGCTCAGGCACACAGTGGGGCATGGGGATGCCTTGTCACTTCCCAGCTGGTTTCTAGAGCTGTGGTAAGTGGAATATCTTGTCTGCTCATCTTTTGGAGACCCTTCTGTGAAAGAAGTGCTCACGTTGTGTCTCCAAGTTGTGTTTTCCTCTTGTGCCTCTGCCCCCCCACCCCCCCAGCCCCTCTAGTCCCCACGCTGTGAGGATGCTCAGAGGACTTTCTGAACAGCTCTAGTAACACTAAACTAGCACAGTCCTCTGCTCAGACAGGAAGGGCTGAGCAAAGGCAGCTAGAGCTGAGGGGGTGTTGGGATAAAGGGAGAGGCTTTGCTTACTGCTTCTCTGAAACACACACCTCTGAAACTCTGGGGGAGAAGCAGATGTGCTGATCCAACCCCGCTAACAAATAGCTTTAGTTAACTAAATTGTTTTTCATTTAAGCTGTTAGAAGGGAGACAGAGTTAGCCCTGAACTCCGTAGGTGTAGATTTCTCACACTGACAGGTTATGTAGCGCCCTGTTGCGTTTTTTGTGCAAACTCCTTTATTGAACCACTGTGGGGGAAAGAAATGGATCCAGTGCAAACCTGAAAGAAGCGGCCGGACAGATTTCCAAGTTGTAATTCTACTTTTGCTCCGTCTTGGCTTTCTATGCGAGCAAATGTATATCAGCAGGATAGGATTGAGGATGGGAGACTTGGGAGGTGTTTCACAGTTGTGAAGAAGAGATGGTGAGTGTGAGGTCAGTGTGGATCACAGGCATGTGTGAGAGTGAGTGGCCATTATGGACCTCTTCTAACTCCAATGTAAAGGGTCTTCTGTTAACTTCAAGGGAGTTCCAGACATTGGTCAAGGGCAGTTTCTGTCCTTAAATTCCCTTTCTGACCCCTTCCTCTTGACTCATTAATCCACCATAATTTAGATTTATGTCTTGTGCCTTCACGAATGATTTTCCACCCCTGTTCTTCGGGCATCTCTCGCAGTCTGCCATGTGAAATGTCCCTGCTTGGTTTCATTGGTGGAACCTTCCTTTTCCTGTTTTCTTTCCCCCTCTGCCCTCTCCCTGGTAGCACTAAGCTGCCCCAGCAGCACAGGCATGTTTTCACATGTCTGCTGTTGTCTTCCTCTCTGGAAGAAGCCAGCAGGCTTCAGGTCTGTGGCATTGCTCCAGTAGCGTGTTGGCAGGCACATGAAGCAGGTTCTTCAGTCACCCTTAACGCCAACAATGAGATTTATTATCTCCATTGCTCTTAGGGAAATTAGCCTAGGGAATTAATTTATGATGCTTTGAAATGCTGTTGTCTTATCGAGTGATTGCTTGCTTACACCCAAACTCCCCCTTACCTTTGGTCACAGGGATTGCGTGTTTAATGTGTGCTTTAACAGGGGCAATTAAAAGGGCACAAGTGAAACACAGTCACACTCTGGGCCGTTTATGGTGTTTGATCCTTGTACAGCAGGAA
>NW_010429624.1:105458-116130 GCF_000710305.1 Buceros rhinoceros silvestris
ACCCCTTCCAGCTCACCTTCTCTCTCAACATTCTATCTGGGAAGAGAGATAAATTCACAGTTAATAGAGATAAGACTGGAAAACTTGCTTGGTGAACCTGTGAATAGCTCACAAGTTGCAGTTCAGTTTCTAACAGCAGGATGCAGCAGTATCTCATAATTTCGTGGACAAAAAGAACCACCAGTGACGGAACAGGGACTGGGGAGTCTGAATACCTGGCTTTGGCCGACCAGACAGAAAGATTTAAAGGGTTAAAATCCTCTACATTAGCATACTATTGATAAAGTCCTTTTATTTCCCATGGTACACGCTGCAACATGCTGTTTTGTGATTCTTCAGCATTTCTGTGTGTAATGGTGCTCTTGGCAGGGAAGACTCTTGTGGGCACATTGCTTATCCAAGCATCCAAGATGGTGTTGAAGATGGAATGGTGACTCTTGCCCTTCTGTCTCCTACATTATTCATATTCGTATTATCATTAATTAATGATTTATGAAACCTCTTTTGCAAACCACAAACCCATTTACAGCAGTACAAAGCAGCGTGTATGTAAAACACACGCAGGTACACAGGCAGGGGCTTCCCCCGTGCAGAAAGGCAGCCCCACAAACCCATTTACAGCAGTACAAAGCAGCGTGTATGTAAAACACACGCAGGTACACAGGCAGGTGCTTCCCCCGTGCAGAAAGGCAGCCACAGTTCACGTGGAAGCTGGCAGTAGTTACAAAAATGTACCCAAACTGTTGAGACAGAAAGCAGAGTCCTGTATCCGAAGCAGTCAGAGAAGGATCATGAACAGGTCGAATGTCGTTACTGAATTGTGTTTAAACATCAGCTTTCTCTTGCAGAAGCACCACAATGCCTGTTCCGTAGTTTGACTCAGACTCTTAACTGAGCAGAACGGCAGCACATCAAGTGGATATTCCCCTGCAGGGAGTTTCATCTGCAGTACCAGCCAGGGTGTTGAGAGGGTTATTTCATCATGGTAAAGGAGATAAATGTGCAAGATACAGTGCTTCTCTAGTATGAAATTAGACACCCACGGTTAAACAGCTATCTTGGGGTTTTGTATCAAACCACACGTCTGGAGGTCCCCAAAGGGCTTGTTTTCCAGTGCTCCTGCACCATTCTCTCCTTTCATCCCAACTTGCAGTTCTTTTTCTTCGAAGGGTGCTTCAGGAGGTCTTCTTGAACTTCCTTTTTTTTTTTTTTTTTAAATCATAACTCATAGCTGGTTGGACATGTTTAATATGCCAGGCTGCCTCTTTCAGGATTTTACGTATTACTTGTCACTGTCACATGACAGCATTAAACAAGTTAAATTAAAAATCCACCTGATGCTAGAAAACCTGTGGTGTGAGAGATCTGAAGGGGCCGGTTTGGTCGCTCGTTCCTCACACGAACAGGTCGTATCCCTGTCATTTTAGAGCTGGACAAAATGTACTGGTCAGTCTCTTCACTGTAAACATAAACAGCAGCTCTGAGGTCTTCATGTGTCGGGGTCTGAGGATAAACATCCTCGCTGAATTTAAACCTGCATCTTCCTCTCTGAATCAGATAGTGTAGTGACAATTGCATGTGGGGTTCTCTTTGGTTTTATTCTGTGGCCTGGAGCACTCTTACGAGGTTCGCTTGTGATGGAATATCTCAGTCACTGGCATATCACAGGCAGGTTACCTCAGTGCAGCTGAAAGCTCGCTCTGTAGTTACACCACACGGGTTTACCTCCATGCCATAAAACCGCATCCACCAGGGACCTCATCAATGCAAATACACTCAAGAGCAGCTAATGAGGATTTTAATTTAGCTTTAAATGCCTTTGGTGCTGGGTAGGCCTTTACAGCACCAGGCGGGGAAATCTCCGAAGCTCTGGCGGCTTTCACCATAAATGTCACTGCACCATATTTATTATTTGTTTTAGCTGCATTTCTAATGACCAAAAAAGCCCGTTTCTCAGATTACGCTGATGCTGTGTGTTACTTACCAGCACCTTGGTTTGTTTAAAATACAGCGCAACACACGGGAGTTGGCCAGGAATAATTTTCCCTTATGGGACTAAATGTAAGAGAGGGGGAGAACTGACAAGCTTCTTCAGAGGGATTGTGAGGGAGACCTTGGGAAGGTCCTGACTGCTGGATGACAGGACTTTATGGAGGTGTGGGCTGAGGTGTAACAGAGACCTGTGGTCATCTATCAGCGTGGAGCCTTGGGAGGACTTTCCCCAGGGTTACTCGGTAAAGGACATTTTGCTGTATGTAGCTGAGCCAGACCTGTAAGATTACGGTTTGTCTTGCCAATGTTTTATAACTGCCTAGACATTTGCAGGCAGCGATTACTTATTAATGTCGCTGTTATATTGAGTGTCACCTTTCGTTCTAATTCCCTCAATCCTAAGTGAGTCATTATATACATCAGAGCTGACTTCAACCTTTCTCGAAGCTTGTGTTTGCCAGGCCCTGTCAATGGGAGATTTATTGCCCTGAGGTGGTATTTTCCAGCCTCGATCCAGAACGGGTCTCTTTTACAACAACAAGGATAAGGCAGACTTTTCGTACGCTCACAGTTTTGGTGCTGGTTTGAGGCACCTGTCTTAGGGTGTTATGTGTTCCCATTACGAGGTAGTTCTGGTGCTGCTCTTCTTCTCTGGGTTTTTTCCTTCTCCTTTTTGATTTTTTTTTTTTCCTCCATCCCCCCCTCACTTCTCTCACACCTTTCTAGACTCCCCTTTGCACTGTCTTTTCCAGCCAATTTACTACCCTTGAAGCGCCCAAAAATTCCAACTTTACTTCACCTTTTCTCCATCCGCAGTCCTCTCCTTCCTCGACTTCTGTCTCTCTGCTGATTTCCACAGCCCCAGTTTCTGTAACTCAGATTGTCCTGCATGGAAAAAAATTATCTGGTCATATCCTGGGAGATAGTGAAAAGTACTCTCAGAGTCACCAGCCGGCTATGATTTCAGGCTACGCTATCTTGTATGAGATAGAACTTCTTTAAATCAGAGGGAGGAAAACAAGATACCCAGAGGCCTTTTACCCAGACGTTCAGATGCAGGTTCGTACCATCCCATGTCAGCATTAATGCCAGCAGTGGTAGGTGACAACGTGCTGAGCAGTGAGTCAGACTGCCTTTGTGTCTCAGGTGCTCTGCGAAGCAAAGGGGCCTGATGAATTGCTGGGATGATAGTTCTTTGCTGTTTCCCGAACTAGTTTGGGATTTGTAGTGCAAGTTTTTAGGAATTTGTTTGCACAGCTGGAAACCTGCTTTAGGCAGCATGATTCCTCCATTTATAATGTTCTACTGACTGACATGTTTGGTAGCCTTGGTGAGGTGCCTCTCAGATCAGTGCCTGGCCGTTACTGTCAAAAACGCACCGTCCCTTCAGTTTGCAGCCAACCTCAGCAGAGGCCACGGATTAGTCTGTTCCTTTGAATAAGCTTTATGTGCAGACAAAATGAGGTGAAAATCCTACTTCTGGCTTTTCTTAATGGAGTTTGCAACACCTGCCTTCCCCAGGTGACTAGACTAAGTGTCCAGTAAACATGAGAAATATCCTTCTGTGTGTCGACATCCAGATACTATTTAAATCCTACTAATAAGAGCCTGAGCTCCGAATCGCAGGTTTCCCAGCTGATTAATGCCTGGCTCCTGCAGCGGAGACGTTTTACTACTTGACAGCTGTTCTGTGGCCTATATTCAAAATGAGTCAGAAATCTCAATTTGATCATTGCATCTGCATCACAGAATCCACCCTCACGGTCTGACAGCCTGGAAGGGGCATGCTGTAGATCTGGAGTCAGATGAATACCTCTTGCAGTTTTAGAAACGGGCCTGCAACGCCAGAGAACTAGAGACCTGGCAGGGAAAGCCTTCACTTCCCAGGCGTGTACCTTCTCTTTGAAGCTGAAATGAAAGCAAGTTTTCCCAGCCCTTTAAAACTTCAAGAAACCCCTCCTTCTGTGACCCGCCTTCCACCATGAAATGGTTTCCTTCCGAACACCTGTTTCAGCCCAACACAGAAGCCAGTGTGTGGACCTGTCCGGAGAGACCCAGTGGGCTGGTGGGAGCCACCTCACAATACCTCAGCAGTTAACACCTCAGCTCTTAGTGAAAGCAGCTGGTTTGCTCCATGCCTAATAAAACCATGAGCAAACTTTTACACATTTGTGCTGAGAGAAGGGATAGATACTCCTTATCCGCTTCTCCACCACCCCGCAGCACAGCCCAGCAATTACAGTGAGGTCTGTCGTTATCAGGTGAGCAATAAGGAGGAGTGTGAATGAAGATAGGTGATGGGATGGGCACTGTGGCAACGAACGCGTTATTACGGGTTTGCTGGCGCCGTCCAGTCTGTATCGGCTTGTTTCAATGGCCGTGGTGGAGCAGAGAGAGGCAGGCACCACACTGCTGCCGGAGAGCGGCTGTGTGCTGAAGTCAGATGGCTCTCTCGTCTGCGTGCAGGGATGAGTAAACATCATACAATGTACTCATCGATTTCCAGCCCTCGCTGTCGCCTGCCCTCGTTTATGGTGGGGAGATGAACTTCCACCTTGCGTTTGTTTGCCATGTCTCTCTTTTTTATTTTCCCTGTCAAAAACCAAAGCAAGTCAAGAGTAGTTCAGCCAGCATTGTAGTCTTCCTCCTCACAGCCTGCATGTCCTCCCCAAAATCTTTCACACAGCAGTACCCAAGCAGCACAGGAGCATCCGTCTATGTGCTGCTCTTAAAAGAGAATAGAAACACCACCTTGCTGAGCAGACCAATGCTCATCTGAAAATCAGAATCCCTGTTACCAGATTTGTGAAGAGAGAGAGAATTCAACCCGGATTTGAAGTCTAGGGTTGTCTTTGCCAATCTAGCTGTTAGAACTGTGGTTTTGTTAGTTGAGTGTCTTGCAGTGCAGTAACCACAGTGAGATGAGAAACAGGGGAACTTAGTCTATTAAATCGAGGGGGCGGTTTGCATGGGTTGCGAGACCAAGATGCACAGAAAATGAATGGCAGAGCTGGAAACAGAACTGTGTTCTCTGATCTTGGGAGAATACATTTAAGGGTTTAGGAACATCAGATGACTGGATTCTCTGTTTCTTTGAAAACATCTTCTTGAAGGAGTCATCTCTTTTCAATTAAAATACCGCATGGTTTTATTTTTTATTGCCCGTTACAGATGTCACTTTTTATATTTTCAAGGACTATCTCATAATTTTGTCAACTGATGTATGTTCAGAGTTAAGTTTATTAAGAAGGTTGAAGGAAAGAAGGCATTGCCCTTAGAAAAGAATGAAGCAGGAATCTTCTAGCAGTAATGAGGTGAGAGATGCTCAGACCACATTGCTGTGTTCCAGACCACCGGAAATGCAAAACCTTCTTATGAAATCTGGGGAAATTTGACTCTAGTTCTGATCAATGTGAGGTGAATCCAGGTTTATTACCCAGAGCACTTCTTCATCCCAGGAGTATTACTATCTGACAATACTGCCAAAGGTGGAAATGATGGATGATTCCAAAGGAAAAGAAATGCTTAACTCAAATAAATTGCCTTCCCTTTGCCACAGGAAGTGCTTTATTACATGGTGCTTCTGAACCTACTTTATGATTTCTTAGTAGACTCTAGATAATCTTTGTTCTCAGGTATTCTGAACAGATCTGACTATTGAGTTCTGACAGTCTTCAGTAACTAGAAATGCTCCATTAGCTAATTGCTCAGTGACAGGGACCTTTCTGGGTAAGTCCATATGACAGCCACGTAAATGCCACCTTGGTGCTCTCTGATTAGCTTTATTAAGGCATTTCCTCTATAACTTTAGTCCTCAAATAACAGCATCTTTGGCTTCATCTGATTTTGTGTGTCCAGTAGACAGGCTTTGCTCATTTAGAGTCCACGGGTAATGTCAGCTGCCTTTACAGGAAATACTTGAAGAATTCCTTGGGAAACCCAGCCAACGCTACATTGGTCACTGCTCCAGCAATGTGGTGTGTTCCTTAACCTTGCAAAAGAATGCCCTGCTCATGACTTGGCGATGGAGTAGACTTATCTCCTCTCTATGTATCCTATATATAAAAAAATGATGAGCAGAAGAGGAAACACAAGATGGACCGACTTACTGTGGCCAGAATGGTGTTGCTTTGCTGGCTTGGTGCTGCCTCAGAAGCAGGGTGGCCGAAGGTAAGAGCACAGAGGTGGTTGGTAGTGTGTGGGCTGTGCTTCCCCTCTGTTGCAAGCATGTCCAAGTCTCGGTGGTTTTGACAACGAAGTGCAGAGGCAGACACTGTGGTGGAAAGGCCTCAGCGTTCTCATACTCGCCCTTACTATTTATGCGTCTATGTGATTTGGGTTCATAAGAATTTCCCGCGTCGGGTTAGTCCTAAGACCTGTCTAGCCCAGTATTTAATAATGGATCTCTTGGGATAGAATATGAAGAAACAGGACAATTACAGCTGATCCATCCCAGCTTCCGGAAGTTGGCAGCCAAGGTATCAGATGAGTTTTAAGTCCCGTGTTGAAATGCGCATACCAACCACCTACGTAATGGAAATTTGATAAAACTAGGCCTTGTTGGGAGGGTAGTTGATGCTCCAGGTCTTCTAAGAGTTTTCTCTCTTCTTTAAGCCATTGTGTTTCCCTTTTAACAGCACCTAGAATAAACCCCTGCTATTTTTAAATTTTCTTACTATTTTAAGTTTTGCTATGCCTAGGACCTTACTTAAGTATATAGCCATCTGATTTATGCCTCGGCCAGCTATGCAAACTGTGGGGTAACAGATCTCAAAGGTTTGATATCCTTCCCACCTGTGGTTTAGTTAAAGACATGGGGCAATGTTCTTGAGTCATGATTTAACCCACCAGCTCTGGGTGGGAGTTTAAGCACCGTTTAGTGCCTTGGCTCTTTGATTCTGATCTGAAGGTAGCCAGGAGGTTCAGTAACTGGAACCCGTCTGGATAGAGATCAGAACTACAGTTTGTGCGGGTGTGGCCCATAAACTTTTATGATAGCCTTAGATACTAGTAAGAGGTTCATGGCTATCTTGACTTGGATCTTCAAGAATCTGGCTTTCCTAGGGGAGACAGAGTTACAAGTGGCTGTGTTGCAAAAGTCCTTAATAATCCCAGGTTTATGCAGAGGATTTCTGCTGGCTGAGGGCTTTGCTTTCGTACCTGTGGAGGTTTCGGTAGAGGCAGGAGAAAAGCGAATGCTGACTCTCTTAGTAGAAAAATCCTCACTGTTTCTGGTATTGCACTGTGCGAGTTATCCGTGTAGGTTGTGATGTCCTGTTCAGTGCTTAGAACCCCCAAAACATTCTTCTTTCAGGTTATGAAGTTCAAAAAAGAAATAAGCATCCAGGATGCAAAGCCTAATGAAAGTTCAGCTTCAGCAAACTCTGAATCAGAATCAGCTTAAAGAGAGCAGGGAAAAGAGAGGCTCAACAAGACGTTTCGTTGAGGAAGACAGAGGGCAGTTTCACTGAACAGTTTTGCTGCTGTTTCTCTTCTGGGATCTTGCACTTCTGCTGGTTTTTTAGGATCCCTCTCTAGTCCAGTCTTGTTCAAGCTCCTACGAAGAGCAGTTTTCTCTGCCCAATGTAAAACGTGGTTTAAGTCCTGACAACCAGATTTTTAAGGCTGCTTAATGAGATGTTTCCTTCTCACCCTAGGGCAAAGTAAGTTTCTGGTGCCATCGTAAAGGCCAGTTGAGAGTAAATGTCATCCCAGTGACAAGAGAAGTATTGTGATCGTACTGGCATTTTTTTTCTCCTAGTTTTTGCATGTGTCTTATGTCAGGCATTTGCATAAAACAAAGGTTGTCTCAACAGATTGTCTGTGCCTGTTTCCTTACGTGGTTGTGCAGTGTTGCTCCACACTCACCTCTCAGAGTTGTTTTAAATTTGGTGAGAGTTGATTTATGGTGAAATATATAATGGTGTAACCAAAAGCAGCATAGGCTCCAGGATATAAGCCTGGTGCTGTTTCCTCTGAAGTTAGTAATAATAATGCTGATGACTGGTTGGAAAAAAGCGTGCAACTGTTCTGCTACCCAGAGCCTTTTCCTTCAAGCAAAATTTCTGCAGACTTCTGTGTTGAAAAATTATGATCTCTATCTTCTTGCTTTTTTTTTCTCATGGGTTCTTTCTCTTACTTCCTGTGCCTCATTTGTTCCACTGTTCAGTATTATAAATAGTTCTGGTAGTAAAACATATCTACTGGGGGGATGTATGGGCTATTCTTGCAGTTCTTGTTCCTTTGACGTATTCTTTGAATCCGTTATGTCTTCCTCTGAGCCTGAAGAGATGTGAACAGACAAGTAATACAATGGGTAAATACTTTAGCATACCACTTTGAGCACTTGGGGCTAGCCTTTTACTGTTCTCAGTATCATGCCTAGATGATGCAGTGTCTTCAGTGCTCAGAACGATCTGAACTCTGTAATATCAACTCAGATTTTAGATGAGAAACACTTGAATCTCAGTCCCTGAGCTTGTTGGAAAGTCTGGTCCTGCAGTCGCCTTGCCACGCTGCTGCCTGGGATGCTGCTGAGAGAAATGAAAATGCATGTGTGTGTGTTGCCCTGAGGAAGTTCATCTCTTATATCAGAGAGCCAGATGGCCCGAGGTTTGGTCATGGCTTGTGAAGCCTTACACTTGACTGGCTTTTGGATAGGACATAGTGCAGTGCAGGTCTCCCAACCTGCCGCAGCTTTTGCTGCAAAGCCTGGAATCTCAGTCCCTCAATTCTGTCAAGACAGCGATGGCTAATATATTGCTGGACTTCACCTACTCATAGTGCAAGACGTTGTAAGAATGTGCAGCCTCTCCAGCTATGCAGTTCTTGGGGCAGGATGGACCTGCAGCAATGCCGTAATGTTGGTGTTGGCCTCAGGAGAAGTGGTTCTGTGGTACTGTCAGAGCTGAGTGCTGTGCTCTAGCAGAAGGGCAGTAGAGATCTGACTTACCTGAGCCTGATCTTCTGCTCATGTAAAGACACTGCGGCTTAACTTCACTGGTGACGTGCATTGGCTGAAGATTTTAGTGGTGAAACTCCTGGACTTCTCCACTGTTCTGAAACGTTCCTGTAGGACTTAATATGAAAGAAATGAGTAAGCTTTTCAGTTGAAAGTTGAGATAAATATGTAAATGACCTAGAGAAGTAAATGGGCAGTGTTCTTCCGTCTAGAATTTTAAAAATCTCTCTGTAGAATGATTTATCAAGAACATAAATAAGGTATAAATGACTGGATCATGAATCCATACTCTAGTTTTTGCACTTGACGAGTTTACGCTTTGCTCTTGTTTCTCTATGTCTTTTCTGCGCCTCTACTTAGCAATGCTAATTTGAATAGCACCTGGCTGTTATTTCCACTGTTCTGAAATTGCAGCTGTTAGTGCTGAGCTGACAAAGGGAGCCAGACGTTCAGTCTCTATACCCACCTTTGAAAACTGTGCATTGCAGCCTTCAGCTGTCCGCATAAACTTTGTCTAAGTATGAGCCAATGTCTCTTCATTATCTTAACACACAAGACAATATTAAAGCAACTTGAAGCCATAACCAGGATCAAGTCCCTGTTGTATGTACCCAGAATCAGTGACAGTCTCAAAAATGGAAGAATCACATTTTAAAAAGACAAATGTAAGATTCTTATTGCCATTTCAGAGGTAGGAAGACTGCGGAACAGTCAGTTAGGTGCTCGATGTCTCGACATAGTTTGTGTGACAGAGCTGAAATCAGTCTGTATGTCCAGTGTCAGGCCCTAATGTCACAGCTTTCACCTCTTGCTGGGTCAAAACTGCCCGTGTCTTACATTCCACTCCAGCTTAGCAGAGGCCGTCTCTGACTTGACTCCTTCAGGCAGAATACTGTGTGCTACTTTTAAACGCCTCCCAGGCTTGGAGCCTTTAGAACCACATCCCTCCTGGAGGCTGCCGGTGACAGCTATGCTGGTTCATACTGGATCTGCTTAAGAAGGGTTGCAAAGGGATGTAAACAGGGAGTAACTGATAGGAGGTGAGGGTATGTTTGTGCTGTTTAAGTGGTGGAGGCCAGAAGAAAACAAAAGAAGAAAAGGGAGTTAGTGTTCCCAGTCGGCTGGGTCTCTTGCTCCCCACCTGTCTTTCGTCCCCAGTGCTCGTACGTTAAAGGCAACTGATTCTAGCCAGTATTCACTACTGAGACATAATGTACACATCAGTTCCTGACAGAATTTTTCCTCAGGGCAGAAAATCTTTAGTAGGAAAAGTGGAATTTTAAGGGTTCTGGACTGAAAAAGAAAGAGAAAAAAAGCCATCAAAATCCTACCTGAGTGACTGAGAAAGGGAAATCTGCTTAGGGAAAGCACACTGGGCTGGGGAGATTCTTCATGCGCTTCTAAAATGAGATTTCCTTAGACTGTGGCAGACATTGTGACATTGAATTGCATTTTCTTTTACATTTGTATACCAAAAATAAACCCTGCCTAAGTCATTCAGTGTCTTCTTGATGGGTTAGAAGCAGTCAGGATGACAACAGCTACTGGTCAGAATTGTCAGAATCCAGCCTTATTATCACAGCTTGCAGTACTTGACCTGGAGACCTGGCCAGCAGGAGACATTCAGTAGGGTGCCAAATTCCTTTTGAATTAAAGTCTTGCATATAGAATTCATGCTGCCTAGAAAGACGATCTTCCTGCTGTAGATACTCTCCGGGT
>NW_010429624.1:116195-121869 GCF_000710305.1 Buceros rhinoceros silvestris
TCATGCTGCCTAGAAAGACGCTCGTCCTGCTGTAGATACTCTCAGGGTAATACTGTTATTAAGGTAAACCAGTGGTGGGCGCTGCCTGTTCCCCACCCCAGAGGGTAATAAGGGTTACAGCGAGCATTCGCTCCTTTGAGGGAGGAAGAGGGCTCACGCAGGTGAGAGGGAGCGTGGCTGTTAGTACCATAAATGTCTGAGACAGTGAGTTTTGTAAAGCCCTTCTGGGAGAACAGGCTGGCAGAGAAGCTCGCTCCTGTATTTTTACAGGCTGATTTTCAGTACTGCTTATCTGCAGTTTTAACAATGCAGACACATTTCCATGCTAAATGAACTGAAGATTTAACAAACTTTTAAACTGGGCTACAGCTTTATGTTCCCTGCGGTTTCGTGGCCCAGCACAGGGAACAGGGGAGTGCGTTTGAAAAGTGAACGGCAGCAGTACCCCAGGGAAGGTGAATGAAATGGGAGGGACAGTCCTGCAGATTCAGCTGTTTTGAGAAATGCGTAAGACACTTAGTCCCCATACACAAATGGGAGGTAAATGTTAAGACACAGATTGTAATAGGTGTTTAGATGGTTCATTCTCGCTGGATACAATGGAGGTGAAACATCAAAACCTCATGGAGCACTAAATACTCCTGTCTTGCCTCAGTGCCCATCGTACACTGCTGGTGTCCAAAGGGTGGTCAGGGCTCTGTTCCTGGGACCGGCCCCTGGAGCATGCTGAGAGCTTGGGCCTCTTATCCTCTTATCTTAGGCATCTGCCTGCCTTGCTTGCTTGCTTCCTTTCTTTCATGTGTCTGTCTGTCCCATCTCACTAGATCTGATGAAGACCTGAGAAATCATCTTGGTTCATGTTTCCTCCAAACTCTGTCCATTTTTTTCCATTGAAATCAGGTCTGTTACCAAATTTTTGGATAAAATTACAGCTTATTCTTCAGCTGTGCTCAGTCCTCTAAATCAGGAGTGAAAGGTTGAAGGAAGGCAGAACAGGTAAATGTGACAAAACTGTGCGACCTTCATTAACAAATCTTATACCAGGATCTTCAGATCTGTCCAGAGGTAATTGGATCGTGTGATTTTGAGAATCCCGAATATTTCTGTGGGGAAGTTGGTAGTTTTCTACGCAGGCTAGGTTTTTATCAGCACAAAAAGTTGTTTTAAAAATACCGTCATATCTAGATTTTTATCAAATCACCATAAAAAGAAGAGGGTTTGGCCTAAAAACTGTGTACAAAGAAGATAAGTCTTGTATCAGAGCATAGCTTATAAAAAACATCATTATTTTTAGCCAAACGTACAGATATCTGCTTTTTTATTTGTTACGGCCTTGTTTTGGTTTGGTTTTTTTACCTCAAAAAATAAACTATAGACAGAGCATGGGAAGCAATAAATCTGGGTGTGTCATGAGTAAGTGCTCTAACAAGTTCACATTACATAGTGGTGTGAAATTCCTCTGGGAACATATATTTTTATATACATGTCAGAGGTCTAAAAATAGGTTACTAGAAAAAGCGGTAGTGTTAGAAAAGAGGAAAGGGGTTTTCCAATTTGTTTCATTGTTCTGTTTTGACATGAATTGTGATCTGAATGGGAAAAAGGTAAGAAAAAAAAAAAGTCACACAAAGTAAGCCAGATTAGACTGGATCTAATGGAACCAATAAACCATGGGCCTGATCTGTAAAGCATTCCTTATGTTCCTCTGGAAATGACCAGTAGCCTTTCCATTTGCTTCTGCCGGGGGGTGTCAAATGCTGCAGTCCTGAGGGGCTGGTGGTTTCCCTTCTGAGCTGGCAGGAGATGATGCGGTGTGCAATGGTTTGGTTTGGTATCTGCTCTGCCAGTGCTACCTGGATGCTCATCCTTGAGGTAGGATCCAAACTTCCAGTGAGGTAACGCGAATGTTGAGCACTTCCCGTCACTGGCTCTCAAGTCATTTACAAGTGATGCCATTTCCCCAGTCCAGAGCTGGGGCACTAAGTCTGAGAAAAACAAGGCCAGAAGTGCTGTGCTGCTTTGATGGCTGCTGAGGTCCAGCCTCCAGCTGTCAGTCACCAGCTGAGTTGGAGATGGCATTCAGGTGTGTCAGCTCCACTAAGGAGCCCTAGCCACAAGGTCATGTGCCATAGTGAAGTTTGTGAAATCAAAGAATCCCTTCAAACATTGTTACCAGCCGTGTGCAGCTCGTATGGGATGTCCCCATTTTGTGTGTGCTGAAGTTCCTATCCCCAGGGCCGTGTCTTTGAAGCATGGCTGCTGGGGTGGGATTTGGGCAAGGGGACAGGAGGTCCTTGCTCTAGTTCTAGTGGAAAGAGGAAATGGGCAGGGTGGTGCCTCCTGTCCATGCCAAACTTAGGGCAAGCGGCTCCTTTATTCACACTGTTGCTGAGCTTGCCTTTGATATTTATGTTTCCTTGAGGTGGAGCAGTGTTATGAGGCTCCATTTAAAAAGCTCTTGAGGGGCTGATGACACATTTCCACACATGGGTGCACATACACCTTTGCTTGCAGACACAAAACTCTCACTGAAGTCAGGAGAAATGGCTGCTCTCTTGTACCTCCAAAAACCCTGCTCTTTATCAACTGTGGATGACTGGAAGACCATTTCTGAAAGAGAATGTCTGTCTGATTTTATAATAGCCTAATCAGGCAGATCAAGAGAGCCTTTTTACTCGTGTTTTCTAATCAGAACATGCCACAAAGTCTGTTTACTTATCTCTTAAACCTCTGCTGTCCAAACAGAACATATGGTATCTTTGCAATGGCAACAGTGAGTTGAAGTCCTCAACTCCTGTCATCAGAGAAGGGGCTCAGGAAGATTTAGAAAATAATGGAGTCATTCTGCTGCAGCCCATCAACTGAAAGTGCTGGAGCCACCCATGCGCTCGAAGGCTGATCTGGCTCCTCTCAGTCAGCGCTGTTACTCAGGCAGGAGGCTGAGGGTGTGCAGTGGTGGGTGTCCATGAACGCATCATGAATAGCTTGTGAGCAAATTACACGGCAGAAGACTTCTGTGACCTCAGATAGAGTCGGGAATGTTCTGATCAGGAAGAGGAAGAAAGTCACTGGCTTCACTGAGGATGGATTGCAGTTGGTTTAGCTTGCTGTCATGGGTGGAATCATTTCTTCCTAATTTTGCGCTGAGAGTTCTTTCTATGTGTTCTGGCAACCTGCTTTTTGAGAAACTGGACTGGCACAGGCCAGCTTTTTTGTTAAGAAATAGCCAGAACAGATTTGTGTGTGTGAGTGAAGAAGCAGCAGCAAGTATTTTCTTAATTACCTTTCAGGTATATACATCATATCTGTGTCATGTGTAAACAGCATCAAGAGTTAAGACTCCTTAGTCTCTCTCCTCCTCCAGTTCGGCAGTGACTGAGTGATGAGTGCAGTGACTCCCCTCAAACAAACACCTCTCCCCCTTCCACCCCTGCGCAGAGATTCTTCTCCTTCCCTTTCTTTTTTTGCCAAGATAAACTGTGTGTATAAATTGGATGAGCACTGAGTACATTGAGGGGCGGGGTGGTGGTGGTGGAGGGGACAGACAAAAATAAGACAATTAATAGTTTTGTAACTAGAGGGAATGAGAGAAGAACAATTTGAGGAATAACAAGAAAAGCTTTTCAATCTGTTACGTGGTGTGTGTTTGTGCATGTAGTTGTGCACTAAAATAATTCCAGCTGTCCTTCCTTCTTTTAATAATGGTTCATTGCTTTCCCGTCGTGGGGCCGTATTTGGACAAACATTAACCAGATCAAAGCCTAATGGATAGTTATGATGGCTCTGATTCAGCAAAGCACTTAAGCGCAGTGTTTCAGTGTAACTTCAATGGGACATGCTTTGACTTCAGCAAGATGTAAGCATTGCTTCAACCAGTGACAGGAGAAATGACTCTGTGACTTGGCGGGGGGGCCTGTGGTGTGCTTAAAAATCAAAGGTAAAGCTACTTCCCATTCTAAAGAATGATAACTGAACGTTCTTCCTGCAAGGTATTGCTGTCAGACTAAGCACTCTTTGCCTGCCTTGATCTCGGCCGTACCTGTCATGCGATGTTTTAATAGCTGGAGTACTAGAGCCAGAAGAAGTTGTGGAAACCACAGGATTCCAGTCAAAGGGAAGAAGGATGGAGGAACAGCGTGAGGGAAGAATGGGAATGTGCCCATGAGTCCGGGTCTCAGACCTGACAGCATTACAGCGGAGATCCTGCTATCCCCAGGCCGTGCCTTACAGCGCGTGCTGGAGGAATAGTTAAAAAACAGGAAAAGCACCGATTTCTCAAGACTCCCTCCCTGGTATAAATACTCGGTGGTGGGAGTCAGTGGCCTGGGGACTTGCAGAGCTGGGTGCTGCACGTGGTCCGTAACGTTTGTTTTGTGCCAGGAACACAGCGAGGGGTCCCTTCAAACTGAGAGGATTTAGTCCTGATGCTGCAGTCATTCCTTGGAGAGAAAGTTTCACTGTTTAGCAAGACATGAGGAAAAGAGGCTGAAATTATTTTTGCTGAAATCCCCCTGTTGATTCCTTCTTCCTGATGGCGTGAAATCTTAGAATACAATTTTCTTGTCTCATCCAGACCATTAAAGTGTAATAAATTGTGACAGCTTCAGGTTTTAAGACACTTTGTTTTATTTTTAGTGGATGGGCTACACAGCCTTGGAAACCCTTGGAATTCCCCTCTGTGATTATACGTGAGTTATTTATAGTAAGTCCTTATTCTGATGGCAGAGTCTACATCACTCTTTGAGAAGTGCTGGTCTGAAGGTGGGTGTGTAGTTCCATTTTGAAGTTTTACTTAGAGCATTTGCCATTTCGTGTTTCTCTGTTTTAAACCGCTGTCACGAGTGAACAGAAGCAGCTCATGGGTGTGTTGCCACTGTTGCACCAGACAGTCTTGCTGTGCTTTAAGCACTCCCTCTGGAGCTGCTTTCTGAACCCAGCGTCGTCATCGTCAGTCTAATCACATGCATTGTGCCTGCGATGGGCCAGACTCTGTCCTTAGGTACAGGAGTGGAAGCCTGGAGAAAATGGAGACGTCAGGGGAGGAGAGGGAGGGGAATTTAATTTCCTTTACCCTGACGTTGATGTTGTTGTAAAGTCTCTAAAAGGGCAAGTTCTGGCTCAGAACTAAGCAGCCACAATGACATGTCTCAGTTTGTCCAGACTGGTTTTCTTGTCCAGTTAAGTCGGAGAGTCTTATGCTTTTAAAGCTTCCTGGCTCCCAGGAGGAAAATGCCAAACTTGTCAGAGAAAACAAACAGTGGCTTTCCCAGCCTGTGTGTGTTCCGATTAACGAATCTATTAGGCTGTAAAACCTGGAACCCCCCTTTCCCGGAGAAAGAGCATACATTAGGAAGCTGTTGACAGTTCCTAAGTCTGACCCCTTGCACAGTGCTGGAGACCTATCAGCAGCTCGGAGGCGGGCAGCCGGGGCCTGTTTGTTCTAGGAGGTCTCGGAAAAGTATCTGACACTCGGTAAATGCCAGATGTGCTGTTGTTTTAATCTGTAATGTGGGAGGCCAGGGGGAGAAAGAAAAGAGGAGCCGCAGCCCAGCTGAGTGGTTTTGTTCTTCTGGTGTAATCAAAATGGTTTGGAGGTGCATTACCTTGGGCTTGGCGAGTGCTGGGTCTGCAGCTGAGCAGGGCCCGGTTCAGCCGTGAGTCATTGGGTGGGTTT
>NW_010429624.1:121998-147582 GCF_000710305.1 Buceros rhinoceros silvestris
CCCCGGAGTATTGCAAGGGATGGCACTCTGTGCTTTTGGTTAGAAGGGAGACGAATGCCAGCGCTGGGGTTAGCAAGCGCTGTGCTGACCTGAGCATTAACTTGCCGAGGAGATGCAAAACCCCAGTTCTGACATGAAGATGGACAAAACTCATTTTACAAGAAAGGCAATGTTAAGCCCTGTACTCTTGGCACATTCCAGTGAAGGCAATTGCTTTCATTTCCCCCTGCCCATCTCACTTCTGCTGTTGTGGGTTAGGGATGCAGCTTTTTTCTCTGGAACTACGGTATTTGTCAAGCAAAAATGCAAATAATTTCTGTACTCCTTCGTATGCTACTCGGTGTTTTTTCACTTTCAGAGTGTTATGAATATTTCAGTGAGTTTCGCTCACTGCTCTGACATTGATTTGGTACCTGATGCTTTGTCTCTCACTGAGCAGATTGAGCAGACTGAAGTGAGGCGGTTTCAGAGCAGCCGGCTTTTGTGGCAGTTCCTTCCCCGCCGTCCAGCAATCCAGCCAGCAAGGCTGCTAAAACCAGTGGTCTGTCAACGCGGCGTGCGAGTGAGTCAACCCACATTTTGTAATTAGTAATTAACAAATACGTGTCGGCGAATAACGCAGAATGTGTTGGAGAGTTACTGATACATGACCCAACACGTTTGTGGTGAAACGAACCTACTTCTGACTTTGCCAAACCGTGGGGAGGTTGAGAGGCGATCTTTGCGGTTCCAGCCCGGTGCCAGTCTCTCTCATCCAGTTGGCCGTGCTTTTCTGTCACAGGTGGGTCACGGTGGTTCGGAGTCCAGGCTTTCTGTAGCAGGTGGCTTTTACTCCCGATGTAGCACACACCATTTAGGTCAGTTCCCGGGAGACCTCCAAGCAGAAATACTGAAATTCACTGTAGCGCGTTTTAATTTGCTGGGTGAGATCTCTGTGTCTCTCGAACACAAGCCTCGTTGTGAATCACAGCAGGATATTCTCTTAAAGAGCCCAGCAGAACGCTGCTGACAGTGTCACAGGGCAACGCTAATCCCCCATCGCATTGGTCATGGCTCCTCAGGTTACGGTCCAGCCCTGTAGCAGAGGAGGCCTGTGACTGTGGGAATGAAGGACCTCGTGCTGGAGAGACACAGTCAGGGCATTAGGAGGAAGAAAATCTATCCTCTTCCCATCACTTCCTGAAGGCTATGTGTCAGAATGACGCACGTACTCTTGGCTTTATTTGATGAGGGGGCTGGAGGGGGAGCGCAAAAGGAATGGGATTGTCTCAAGGGACACACGATTGGGCTTCACAGGGTCATGATGCTCTAAGTGTTCATTTTGAACTGCTGAAACTGAAGGAGTGGAGAACAGTCCTTGCTGGATACACATTTGTCATCTTCGTGACTCAGGAGGGCTCTTGTGGAAATTCTAGACCGGCCATGGATTATGGTGAACTTCTTGATAGCTTTTCTCAGCCTCATAAACAGACCTCAGGAATGAGACAGGATGATCCAAGTGATGGTGGCACATGCCGTGACTGAGTACATTCTCCCAGGATGCCTCTGGTGGGATGAATCACAGGGGAAAAGACACCCAAAATTAAAGCATCCCTGAACACACATTCGGTTCTGCCTTAACTTTCAGACTAAATTGCAGCACTTCATTTCAGTTTATGCCTCAGCGTCCTCTCCACTCTGACTTAATATTGACACAAGAAATGGAGCTTTAATCTTTTGATGAGATCCTCACGTTCTCTGGTTTTTTATGCTTTCGGGGAGAGATACCTGTGAATGCTCTGGGGAAATGGGGCACCTAATGCTTTGAAAACTTTGGGTGTAGCCTGTGAGGTTCTGTACCAGCGAAACTCCAGGCAGCCTGTACCACCCCCCTTGGAAGAATGTCTGTTACAGGATAGCAGGCCAGTCCAGCATGGTGTCAGCAGCCCAGAAAGCTGTTTGGGTTGTAGGAATGTAGGTGGGTTTAGTTTCCTGGGGAGAGAGGGTCTGTTGAACGTCACTGTGTTTGTGCTTTCCAGTGTAGCAGGCAGACTCAGGGCTGTGTCAGTAGTGAGGAGGACAAAGACAAGTGCGATCTGCACTGACAAAAGCCGAGTGACTTGTTGCCCAAAATCTCTTCTCTTCTTTCTTTTTCCCTCTAGGAAATACAGAATTGGGTCAAATAAAGTATCTCACAAATAGGTATTGAAATACCTTGGTTAAAGCAGAGGCAATGTGCCTTACTACCATTGTCTGAAAATAGTCGTAACACTTGGACACTGGGAGAAAAAAAGCAGTTTGACGTTTTTGTTTCAAATGAGAAAAGTAGAAATTATCTTCCATGTTATTTTTAAAGTTTTTTTTTTCCCTTGGGTCAAATCAAATGTTTTGTTTGAGGCCAAGATGCTACTTGTTTCTGGTTTTCACTTCACCGAAAGAATTATGTTTGTTTTGGGTTGCTGCCCAACTAAGCTCTCTTCCTTCATTTTTCTAAAATGCCAGCAAAATGCAAAATCAGTTATTTGTGAATCTCAAGTGTTAACTTCTGTTTCAACCATCCATCAGACACCACAGTATAGCAGTTATTATTATTTTTTTTAATTCTTCAAATGTGGTACTGTATTTCTGTTCTCTGATGGCTTATTCATAAGGGTTGAATGGGGAAGGAGGAAAGTAATGAAATCAGAGAGATCTTGGCTTCTGTTTGCAGAGCTGTTGAGTGATTCCCTAACGGGATGGAGAGCCTGGTTGAATGAAGGTGTTAACCTTGATCTTAATACCTGGGTCCCTCTTGCCATTTGAGAAGTCAACAAATGGTTTGCTTTAGCTCTGGAACGGTGCTTTGGTCTGGGTGCTTGCTTCTTGTGAGGACAAATGGGAAGGAGGCCACTGGTTTCCAAAAGGGAGGATTTGTTTCAAGCGGGAAGGGAAGAATTGAATTAAAATACAAGAGGATCACATAATCCACCACCTCCTGCAACCTCATCTGGTGGCTTAACCTTTGATACTTATTTTATTTTTCTTCATTTCTGTTCCTGCCTTCAGAATTCTCCCTGTTTTCCCCATGGCTCGAGAGAAGACGGTACAGTGGAGGTTTAGCCTGTTCGCAAGTCAGTTCTGCTGAAGCACTGGAGCAGTGTAAAATGACCTTCATCACCGATGAGCTTCAGTTTTTATGGGGTTATTGCTTCTCTTTGTAGCATAATTATTTTTTGGGCTCCTTTAATCAGAAACTGCTTCAGTGGGTGTGCATGTGTCACCTGGATGTTCAAGGGGACATTCTGGATGTTGCACACAGGTGTGAATGCAAGGATTAACTCAGATTTAAAGCAACTTGTTTCCACTGCTCGCTGCGTCTGCATGCCACTCTTTGGTCTTGGTACATCGTTTTATCTCTCCGCGCCTCTTTGACCAAACTCCTCTTGCTGCAAGGTGGTTGGGACAAGAGTTCCTCGCATTGCCTGTGTACAGTACCTGGCACAACAGGTCTGCAGTTTCAGCTGGTGCCTCTAGGTGCTACCACAATACAAACAATAATCAATCACTGACCAACACCTTCAAGGCTCTCAGTGAAACCAAACACAATAAAAGTCTCCCCAGGGGCCAAATCTACTGGACTATGTAAACGATTTTCCAGTGAAAGTGGTGGAAGCCCTCTCTCTCGGGACATTTAAATCTATGCTCCAGAAAGCACTAGCAATCAGTGTGTTGGGGAATAATCATATGTTGGCAGAAGGATCAACTGAAGAGGACTTCATTATTCTGGACTGCCTGTCCAGCATGAATCGCTCCAAGCAAAGGCACAGTGACCTAACAGGTCTCTTTCAGCTCTGACTGCTGCTGTCCTCCGCGGCAGGTCCTCACACCGATAAAGGAAGTAAAGCAAGCCTCAGCCAAAATGGAACATACAGTTTTAACCATCCAGAAGAACTTTGACCTTTTTCTAGATTAGTTTCAGGTATATATTTAGGCCAAATCCTGAACTCCTTTGTTCAGGTCGTTTGCTCCAGCAAAACACTAGATAAAATGTGCATTCAGAGAGATATTAGTAACTAATTATGAGGAGATAATTGCATTAATTCAGAAACAAAACAGAATGTGAAAGTCCTGGGGAAGAACTGCAGCTCAGTGAAGAGGGAAATGGAGGAAGATAAAGGCAGGAGAGAGTTCCATGGAACTTGTGTGTAAACTGTGTAACTCTGGTTTTGTTTCCCATCTGTGTTTTTGTTTTCTTAGGTTCCCCCGTTCAACAGAACGTAAATTGCTCAGGTAGGAGAGCCCAGGCAGGAATGGAGAGAACCCCCCCCATGGAATGAGGTGGGATCATTGTATAGTATAGTCCATTTTCTGTTCTTGCTCACCAGGCCAATTGGATGTTGCAAAGCTGCTCCATCCTGGATAGGAACGGTGGCTCCTGACTTCTGAGATGGTGCATCAGAGATGGGCATTTTTTCAAGGCAGCCCTGCAGGTGGCACAGCGAGCCTTGTGTTTCCAAGCACCGTTAGCAGTTGCTGCCTTCCCTTCCTATCATTTTACAGGGCAAAAGCAGCCGTGATGGGAAGGACTTCTAGTCAAAAAAAAAAAAAAAAAAAAAAAAAATCTTGCATGATATGCTGGCTACCAAAACATCAGATATCTTCTCTTCAGCTTTTTTCAGGGCTTTGCTTCAGACTGGTACTAGTTTTCTTTTGGCTGTGTCAAGACATTTTGGATGCTCTTACGTTACTTCCAACCTAAAGCTAAGAAAAAAATGTGCAGCCAAGCTCTGAAAAACCAAAATAACTTTTTAAAATCTTAGTTGCACGCTCCTGATGTGTTCTCTGTCAGGCAGGTCTTGTTATCAGAAAATCTCTTCAGAAGCCATTGGAGTCAAGTGGAACTGATTTGGAAATTGTGAAAAAGGTGCATGGAAAAGGGCCTTGTAGCCTGCAGGGCTGCTGGGAATTCCTGCTTATTAGTCCTTGCTCTAACTTTGCTTCTTTTCATGGCCTTGGGCAAGTCACTTAACTTCTTAATCTCTGGCTCGGTTTCTCTGCCTGTAAAATAAGGTAACTATTACTATCACATACCTACCTGACAGGATTTTCTCCCTTAGTAATAATTAACATTTGTAAAACACTCTTTGAATATGTTTGTTTTTATTATAATACTTCTAGATTATATTACAATACTGACGCTGTTGCTGTTGCAGATTTGAGCTCCTGTACGAGAGTACACTGGAAATTAAGTAATTTCTCTAATGAGATACAAAACAACTTGTGGTTGGTGTGGTTAAGCTGTGTTTAAAGCTCCTTGACAACAATGTGAAGTAGCTGAAGCTTTCCAGTGCATCTAACCCAGTATCTATGACAAAACGAACTACGTGCACTGAAGATCATTCATGATCTGTTCGTAACTCTGACAGAAAGGTTAGTTATTTGAAGTATCTGAAAAGTAGGACTGAAGGTTTGAGGGTTTTTTCCGTTACCAGAAGGTGTAAAGTGGACATCTTGGGTCTCGTCGGATCGTGCACCCTTGTATCCAGGATGCTCCTCAATGCTCGACAGTGCAGGCCAAACAGCTTGCTTGCTTGCTTCATGTTTCTCTGTCTTAAATACAATAGTTGGCCCAAGTGAGAATTGCCTAGAAGTGAAGTTGTTTTCCTTTCTATATAAAGGGAAAAAATAAGGCTGAGACCTTGGCTTTAGGAACTGTTACTCCAGCAACTAGTCCTCAAGAAGTAATAGTCTGACTTTTGTTTAGGGGTGCTGTGGTTCCAGTACCTTTATCTCTGCCCCTTGAATGCTTTAGTTTAAAGATTGATTCCTGCCTCTTCTCCCTCTTTCCTGATCATCTCTGTATCCATGTTAACTTTTGGCAACTATCACATCCTATGGCAATGAGTTCCGTCATTTGACAGTGATCTGGTTAAAGAAGCGCTGCCTCTGTTATTCTCATCCTGATATCTGCTACCTCCCTTCGGTGCCCTCAGATGAGAGGTATTATGAGAAAACATGAATGCTTATTTTCCTTCATGTCCAGGATTGTCATGACCTCTACTACAGGCTGCTCAGATGGTTCTTTTCTAGAGATGTGAGAAATAACATGTGAGGAGGCGAAGACAGTGCGGATGAAGAGGGCTGGGGTTTTGTTGTTTGGGTTTTTGTCTCAGGTACTGACATGGGCTGATTCTAGACGATACTAGAACATAGGATGTGGGTATTCTGCAACAGCTGAACTGGTTTTGGTCCTCTCAGGATGTACCATGTCCAAGGTTAGATTAGCGTGTCTTCCCTCTCCCCCACAACATTTTCCAGACCAAAATGTGTCCACTGATTTTAAGTGATCTGGGAGAGAAAGTAAGTCCTTAAAATTTTGACCAATAAAACCTGTGAGGTGGTGCCAGAGGTGGTTACTCTGTATTTGCAGTTTCTTCAATCTGTCTCCTGAGTATCTGCTGCCAGCCCATGTTGGAAAGAAAGCGTGGATGGGGCAGCCTTTCGTTTGGACCCAGCGTGGCTGTTATAGTGAAGGATGATGGTGTGTAGGCCTTTCCTGAGCTAAGGGAGGCTTCTTCTCATGGCACCCCTAGCTGAGTCTTCAAGGCTATCCAGAAAAGGTGTGAGGCCTTTTATTCCCACGTAAAATGGATGTGGCCGTTTCTGTGGTGGCAGGAGGTGGGGTGGGAAAGCAATGCCTCCTTAAATAGGTATATCCTGCCTCAATAACAATGAGGAAAGCATAAATAAAGCAGGAATCAAATGCAAAGAGGAAGAAAATCGAAAGTGACTCCCTTTAACCTGACAAAGAGGAAATTGTTGACGAAGTTTCAGCTTAACTGAGCAAAACACAGAAGAAATTTTTTTTTCTTTTTTCTTGTTTTTTCTTGACTCATCTTCTCCCCCTTTCCTGCGCTTTGCTTCCCTGGAGAGAAGTCTGGGTGTAACACTGTTGCTAGGACTAGGCCCCTGATTAAGTTCTGTTTTTCAAAGGTGATCCCAGCGTGATTAAAACCAGGCGGCCCCTTGGTGCGCAACAAGGGAGCCAGATGTGCTCCGCAACTGGATTGCCATTTCCTAGCCCAGCTGCAAACATTTGATTGTCCACTCGCTCTGGGTATTACAGCCGTGACCTTCTCTTCCTTACCTCCCCCGTCTCCTGTCTACTTCCCCCAGTGACATTTGAGAGGAGAGAAGTCCCTTTAGACTTGTTTGTCACTGTTACAACCATCCCTTTCTCCCTTCACCTCCTCACTCCCAGCCTTGGTTCCGCACTTCCATTATTCACAGATGTTAGAGGGTAGGAGCTGACAGCATTGGCTTTTACCTCCCTCTTTCCTTTATTTGGATTTTTTTTTCCCCTCTCTATGTTCCGGCGTGTGTGCGCTGACCCCAAAGCACTCCCAAGTCAACTGGCAGCGTCTGAATCCACTTAAAGGTGAAGGGATAAAGCAATTTTCTTCAAGATGTGGCATAAACTGTTTAGGTTTTGCTGTCTCCAAAGACCTGTAATGAGAGGGTGGCCCTGTCCCGGAACAAGCCCCATCTCACCCTGATCTATAAAATTTGGAATAGGTTAATCTTTTCCCACAGCACTGGCTTGTCAGCCCTTTTTTGCTGAATTAGGGCTCTAATGCATGGATGGTGTCAATAATTGCCTAGTAAGCCATACTTAAAAAAAGAGTCACAATCAATCGTCCCAACATTAGGATGTCATAATGCATCAGTCCTGCATTAGGAAGTTGTAATCCATCAACTTGACATCAGGAGGGACAGTGGATGGTGGGAGCTCAGGCCAGGCCTCGGCTAAGCTGGAGCTACTCCATAGGCTTTACATCAGCTCTGGATTTGGTCTCAAAGGGTCGTTTTGTCTTGTTTTCCCACCTACCTTTTGGAATTTAATAGTGAATTTGATGAATACTGAATTATCTGTAATGCTGGTTTGAAGAGGTCTGGGATGACACAGGGTTTCAGAATTTCTCATCTCCTTATGTCTAGCAAGTGTCTTTTTCCTTGTCGATAAATTCTCCTCCTCTCTTGTTTGATACATGAAGGCATCTGTAGTTACTCCCAGCCTGACTGATTTCCACTCTGTCTGGAAATGCCTGTTTGCTCTGGTTTGTAGATCACCCCTTGCCCTATTCTGTTTTAAGATTCAGCTTCCCCAAATCAAACCTCAGATTTGCAGCTCCTTTACATGGCTTTCTCTGCCTGTCTTAAATCTGCAAAGCTCTGTCTTTTCTGTTCTTCAAGTCTTCTTCTTTAGAGCAAAACCCACTCAGCGGAGTTGGCTGTTGTTTCAGTTTTGTGGAACAAGCCTGAGGACGGTAACTGATGCTCAAATCAAGGACTGAATTCAGCTCTCTGCAAGCGAGGCTGAAAAGTTCCCTTGATACATCACATATATGCAGTTTTGAAAATGTACAGCCAGCCTTACCCATTACGTGAGCTGTCTCAGACGTTCCAGCACAGGCACTGAGCGTCTGAAAACCTCTCTGCTTTAACACTTGCCGTCTCCATTCTCACCAGGCATAGTAGCTGAGCTAATTAATGTTTTAGTCTTACAAGTTTTTAATGTTAGAAAGGGCCTTCAGTCTGTGTCCTGAAAAAAAGAACAAGTGAGCTACAAGGAGTGACATGGAACAAACCTTATCCAGAGGCTCTTGTAAAGGCAGCGACAGGAGTCAGCCATGGGCTACCCAGCACCTAATCGTCCTCTTCTTGGTAAGCCCGTGCTTGTGGGGAACTAGTTGCAGGGGTGTTTCCCCCATGACTTGCTATCTACTCAGAGGTCCTGAGTAAGGTGAAAGCGTAAGCTTTTAACAGCAGTTCAGTAATTTCACTTGTGTTATCCTTAGGTGCTTTGTACAGTGTGAGGAGCTGGGTTTGGGATAAAATAATTAATGGGACACAGTGGCACTGTGTTTCCCCAAATTAGGGTGGAAGGCAACTGGGAAGCAGCTGTCTTTTGGTATACAGAACTGGTGCACACCCTCCATGCCAGCTGGAGAGGTGTCGACACGGCCAACAGAGTCTTTGGTCTTTCTTAAAGATGCTGTCAGAGGCTCCAGTACAGCATCTGTGGAAGAGGTGTGCTGCTAACCGACCTGCCCAGCACCCGTTCCCTGGCGGTGCCAGGAGCAGCCATGTGTCCCGCTCTTTGGGAAGATCTGGCTGTACACTAGGAACTGGTCAAAATACGAAAGAAAGAAGCAGAAAACCAGAGAGGATTCATAGAAGAGGAGGTCCTTTGGCATAATAATTAATTAAAAATGTGGTGTCATTTCTTTTTGGTGATGAGGAGGAAGAAACAATTGTGATGGGAACACAAGTGACATAAAGGGCAATGTTTTGGTCAGTGGGATAAGGGATGACTGCAAGGGTAAACGTGGACCGCAGATACCAGTGTATCTCTACAAGTTCTAGTGTTTGATAGCAGTACTGTAGGTGGTTACTTTTTTGAAGTAAATGAATAACCAAAATTTCTGGTTTTTGCTTTGTGTGTTTCTTAGGTTTTGTTTTGTGTAGTTTCTTGTGTGAGCCCAAAAGTTTGTCACGTGAATCTTTACATTTTCTTGGCTTTGAGTTTAGTAATTACGGGCTTTGCGTGGAGCAATTGCTGTGCATAAACTGAATAAATATTGATGGTAATTTTTTTTTTAAGTGAGGGATGGCTTTTAATGTGCTGAGTTGGTGAAGTATTAGCTCTTGATGGAGATTTTCAAAACGGCCTTAAGCCATTTGAAACGGGTGTCCAGCCCCCCTTGAAAGATTGAAAATCCTTTTCTTTGAGTGCCTTGAAATATGGCTGGGATTGGCAGAACAGCCAAGAATAATAATCTACTCCCAGTACTTTACGTGCCATTACCTTGCTTTCAGCCCTGCATTGATGAAGGACTGTCACCATGGCTGAAAACACCGCCGTATACTGTAGGTGGCTGAAATTGTTGATAACATCTGACCACTCGCTGGTTTACAGCTGTGCAAAGGGTCTGGGGCTGGGTCTTAGAGAAGCTGGTAGATCCTGGTATCTCTTCTATTCTCATGCCATCACATTTCTTCTATCCTTTCTGGGTAAAACACTAAGATACTCTCAAGAGAGAAACACAGCAACCTCTGCTTCTGAAAGGACCACACTGATGAGACTGCAGCTTAAAGGAGGAGGCCTGGGGTCAGTTTTAAGATTAGCCTCTGGCTTTGGCTGGCTCGGTTAACCCTTTGAGGAGGGTTTCAGCCACGCTCGGTCCCGTGCCAATACCAACTGCTAAAATCTCACTGCTCAGCTTTATTGGCTGAATTATCTGTGATGGCACAAGAACACCACTCTGGAGTGACCTTCGTAGTTGATCTGGTTCTCATTATAATCCAAGGAGTTTTAAACATTCATTTAAATGTCTTCTTAATTGCAACCTAATTTCTTCAATTGTAGCCCATTCATCAGTTGTTAATCATTTTTTAATTGTGTGGAAAGTTTGAAGGGTTAGTAACAAGTCATTTGTTAGCTAGAGGTCATGGAAAGGGTTATAAGAATTGCTCGACTAATTTTAAATAATAAATTAACAAAAGGATATACTCCCAAATTTTAAGGTGTTTCAATATTCGCTCATGCCAAATAAGTTTTGCAAGTCAGAAAGGATGAATTATATATCTCTCTGGTACAAATATGGACGCTGGATATCTGTTGTTACCCTTTCTTCTCAGGAGAACAAGGAGTGCCAAAGTGAACATTTTTTAATGACATTTCAGTTTGAATTGGATGGAAATTACTAATGAGGTTCTGATTGTAATCTTTTAAGGCTTTTAAAGGCATGCATATGAAAGAAACAAAGAAAGAGACCTGGTGGTTTTTTCAAAGTTTGGTGTTTTTTAAGTAAAATCTCTTGACTGTTTCTAATAAGACCAGCTGTGAGCAGGAGTCACTGGAGAAGGAAAGGATGTGAAGCTGAAATGAAACGTGTTTAGAATCACATTCGTCACATCCTCGAGTTCTGATCTGTTTCAATCTGTTGCTTTGCTTTGTCTCCTTCATAGGGATGATCTTGTCGTTCTCTTTGGGTTTGTTACAACAGTGAATCCAGTGACTGTGACCTGTGAAGAGTTTTCTCTTATAGAAAATAAGAGGCTCTCTGCACCTTGATAGTGTTAGGATGAGACTAAAGAAGCCCAGGCTGGAATAAACATCATCTCATCAATTCCTTCTTTTTGGATGTAGGATCGTGGTGTCAATCTGAGCATTGGGAGTTTGGGAATATCCCTGCTACATTGTAAGACATTGTACATTTTTAGGCAGTCCCCTGTCTAAACCGTGCTGGAGTAATACCAGGAGCATCGCACTCCTCACACTAACAGTAGCTGAAAACAAAACTTCCCTGAACCTTCTGTGCTCTGAAAATATGAAGAACAATCACTAGAGCTGGTCTTATCTTCCTGCCAGAGGGAAAGACAAAATACTATATAATGAGAAGCCGTGCTAAAACTGTGTCTTAGAAGTAGTACAGAGATTCTTCATTCTTCCTCCTCTCCTAAACATTTACATTCCCCAGATCACGACACTTTCACAAATTGACTGTTCTGTATAGATGGAAGTTTCTTTTTATTTCCATACTCATCCTCCATTGACATACTCCTCAGCGTAATATTCTGTAACTTTTATTCCTGATAAGAAAGACCACCTTTCTCTTCCCTTACAGCTGCATGAGAGATGCCTGCCATGTGATTTACAGCTGAGGTGGGGGAACGGTTTGTACCAGAAGGTCCCTCCATTCAGCTGTAATTTAGAGGCATTTCTTCAATTCCCCAGAAAATTAACTTCTGTGAGCTTCCCCGCTTTGAACCTGGCCAGAAAAGAACTATACCTCACCTTCAGAATAGACTCCAATCAGCATATGGGCAAAAGTGAGGAGAGTGACTGGAAATTGAAAGCGGCTATTTGCCATATATCAAGGAGGTATTTAGGATATATCGTCTTCCCTTATGGGATGTGAAGGGAGCTACAGGCAAAGCTCACGTATGGAGCGCTCTCACCGGAAGGAGCAGATTATCAGAGGAAAAAAATCCTTCAGACAATGCCTAAGATGGAGCAGCCCAAGCAGCTTTTGTTCTGTTGGGACTTTATAACCCCAGTGAACTATAATCTTACTCTCTCTTCCCACGTTCGCCCTTGAGGCTGGCAGCACTGAGAAATTTGTCTCCTCTGAAGAAAGGAGAAGAGGAAAAGGAGGGGGAAAAACCCAGAAAGGGGATAAGGCCCAATTTTCGTTACCCTAATCTCTCACACAGATCACAGCATGGCACTAGCTGTCATACACTCCCGCTCACAGGAGTCGGTACAACGTAGGACAGCCAAAAGGCAGAATCCAGTACAAACTGGATCCAGCTAAAAATCATAACTGTTTGTTACGGATGAATCTGGGTTTATTGGTTTGGGTGTATTTTATATTTTGATCACTATTTTCCAGCATGAAACACTTGGTTTTCCCCCTTCTTTTATTTTAAGTTGGAGAGAAAGGGTGATTTTTTCGAATGAAGAGAAAACTTCGCTCACTCCTGTGCAGTGCTGCCTCCATGCTCCGCAGAGAAGGGGCTAATGTAGCTGTAATCCAGGCCAGAGTCTGACTGGGACACTTTCTAGAAAAGCAGCGCTTGGTATGTGAGGGGCTTTGTTATGGTGACTGTGCACACAGACATGAAGCAGAGGTGTGGTTGAAGACCACCTGGAAAGGGTTTACCTTTCGTTTTTATTTTTGTTTGTTGGATTGGTTTTTGAGGTTGTCCTTAGTTTGCTTCTGGTTAATGAAAGCCTCTGAGGGTTGGCTGTTTGTATGTCTGGTTTATATTTTTTTTAAAACGTGTATTGCTTGTGTCTTTAAATTACCAGAAATAGAGTCACCTCCCCTGTGTTTTCCTGGAAGACTGCTTGTATTTGCCAGAGATACTGTGGACTCTAGAATCTTCACTGGAGAAAAGTGAATTTTTAAGGAAATCTGTTTATGTCCGATATGTTAATATTAAGTGCGAAGTATTGATCAGAAAAATCCTAGAAGCCATAGATCACTAAATGTGTGGTACCAAATTCTTCCAGCCTTTTGTGTCACCTGATGTCACCATTTCAGTGACAGTGAAGTCTGCTAATGACACCAGCTTGTGGCAGGAGGAAACATCCAACAATAGAGGTCAAGGTGAGGGAACTCTTTCCAACCCCTGCTGGTGAGCAAAGAAAACTTAGGGGCAGCTTATGCTCCGTTTGCACTTCAGTCAAACGTCCTTTGGAGTATTTATGCTTCAAGTAGTGTAGAGCTTGGACCTTCACAGCACCACTTTCCCTGTGGAAAACGTCAGAGCAAAAAAAATACAAAGCATGTCTGAGTAGTCATCCCATTCTAGACTGCAGCCTGGCACCGCGGGGGAAGGAGACGTACAGCAGTAGATTCTTAGGCCATCAGGGATTTTTACAGACGTTGAGGTACCATGTTCTTTTAACTGTGGGATCTCCCTGCTGGATTCTCATCACGATACCAAAGCAGCTGGCAGTGAAACGAGCTCACTGTTCTGGAAAAGCTCTTTACTTTTTCATCCTCATACGTCTTGCTGTGTCTCTGAGACTCGTCCTTGGCTCCTTGTTTAAATTGGGGGGTTCCAGCCCACCAGCCTGTCCCTTATTGCATGTGCACAACCTGCCAGAAGGGTTGGGTTTGTAGCTTTGAGCCTTCAAAGTACTGTTGGGGTTGAGACGAGGCTGTGGTTACTTCTTTGCCCCACTTCTTCCAGTTGCAGGTACTGGGAGTGCCACAGGCTGGAATTTGGCTGTGCAGCCAATAAGAAGAGTGGTTTTAAAAGTCTGACTGTATCCTGACTGATACGATTAGAAAGAGTGAGCAAAGGTAATGAAAGCAAGAAAGTGATCCAGATCGTGTCTTGGTAAGAATTAAGTTCCTGCAGTTGCTGAGTTAGTGTAATCAGTAGCCAGGCTCTGTGGCAGGACATCCAGAGGCACTCGATCAGTAGTGAACGGTGTCCTTACCCAAGGAACCCTTTTGTAAAGGGGAACTTTACTGAACCCTCTGTTTTAATTGTCAGCGAGTACATTGGTTTGGGATTCCTCCGTACAAACAGTATCCTGGCGATAGCTCTCTGGCCCTGTGCTTAGGGATTATGGTCATTTAAGATTTCAGCTGCTTAGTAAGATGTGTCCCTGTTATCCCACACTCTGACGTTTGGCTATGCGTGTTAAAAGCGATCGTTATGAGTGGAAACAGTGTCAGCAGTATAATTCTAATACGTGAAGGTGTACTGTGACCTGAGGGCTCCCTGTATGGGGGGAGTGTTGTGAAATATTGCATCCTGGCTACGGTTTCTTTTTCCTCCAGGAATCTCCATGCGTCTTTAGACAGTGGTGCTGCTTGTAGAGAGAAAACTCTTGCTTTCAGAGGCAGTAAATGCTAAACAGACCAACTGGTGATCCAGCCCTTCTCCCCTGAGCCTTTCCAGGGGAAATTTTCTGTGAATGGCTTTAGCAGAACCTCTTGAAGAGTCATGAAATACAGAGCGATGAGATCACAAGGACTCTATTAAATAGGATTTCTTTTTTGGGGTCCCAAGAGTAATGTCATGCCAATAATTCACCACTGCAGCTCCCTTTCTGTTTCTGAACAGCCCTAAAGAACCCTAAACGGCTTCCTCCTGCAAAAGGCATGCCTGCAGTCCAAGGGCCTGATCCAAAAGGCACAGCAGTCAGTAAACTTCAATTTAAGTAGTCTTTATACAGACCTGATACCAAACCTGTTTGTAGGTCTCGGATTTGTGTCTGGTTGAGATTTCAGTGTGTTTCACCTTTGTCAGTTAGAAAATAGAAACAAAACAAAAAACCTCAAACCCAGAGAGCAGCAAGAAAAATGCGATTTTGAAGGATGGACTTGGGCCAGACCTGGAAATGTTGAGTTATCCCGTCAAGTTCATTAAAGTAAACATATTTAGAAATGTAGTCATTCTAGGTCTGGCTTTGCATAGAGAATTCATATGGTAAATGGGGAAAATAGAACCATTATCCACAACAGAAAACATTTCCTGAACTCACTCAACTTTTCTTTCTGGGGGAGAAATAAAATCTAGGGGAGAGGTAGGCTCTGTAGCCAGATCTTGCAGATCATTTGAAGGGGATGTAAGGGAAGTGTTTTCCAGATTCCAGACCTGAGGAAGGACCTGTCCTGAGGGGTTTATGGTTGGAGCATTTCAGCTGGACTCCGCAGCAATCTCTCCCAAGTCCTCAATATAAATTAGATACTTCCTATAGCTCTCAGGTCTTCGAATCACACCCAAATGAGAATGTGATCTCTCCAAGGGGCCCTTGCTACGTATGTGTGTTGTAGGTGGATTTTCTGGGTAAAATAGGTCCTTCAGCCATGAGGTTTAGTTGTGAATTTGAGGCAAGCAATTGGGAGAAGTGAGGTAAAGTGCTTTCTTGACACAGTTCTGTGCTTCTAAGCATGAATCAGAGAATGTTTCTTGTAGCATTTCAGTATCATGGGATGATCTCATTTGAAGAGTCGTGTTCTCGTAACACTGGTATTTGGGAGGGCAGGCTGAAGCAGGGGGAATTAAATCTATACAGTGATTTTTGAATGCCCTAGCTACCAACTATCATGCTGGGTATAACTGGTGAATAGGGTGGCACTTATCTTTCACTGCCCAGAGCTGTTGTCCTTTAGCAACCCACCCAAAGCCTCAGTCTTCTTGTCTCTTCCGACAGCTCATGGACATCTCTCCCAATCCATGCTTCTCTGAAAGGGGTTGTTCAGCAGGAACACAGGATTAAAGAAAGTGAAGTTTGCTTGCAGCTGCTATGTCCTGTCTGTTCCACTTAGCATCAGTGGTATTAAATGCCTTCTTTTGGGTGTCAGGTTCTGTGTATGTGTAGCACCAAATCGCCAGCACAATCCAACACGCTGATTGCTCTCCCTTCAGTGACTGGTTCCACCTTTGATTCTGTTTCCTACCCCACTGACTGGTGTCAGCAGCCTATTGGATGTTGAATGAATTAGCACCAAAGAAATAACTGATAAAAAATAAACATTGCCACCAAGTGAACTACAAAGAAGGAATTGGCTTCCTGAAGTCAGCAGTCAGAAAGCGTCTGGGAACTGTCAGTGTCTAGGGACACACAGCATTTTGTCACAAATACTTCAGCTTGATTAAAAATTTCTCCCAAAGGAAAGAACCAGTTCCGCAGTCAAACTATTTTGTGCTGCGGCACTTGAAATAGAGTCCGAACCAACACATCCCTGGCTGCTGCAGCAGGCTCAAGCCAGAGAAGTCTCTGTTCTTTGGGGTCATTTCTGAAACACCCTGAGGAATGTTTTCAAAGCAAGGAACTTTCTGGGACTTCTCCCATAGTGTTTTTGTCTGTGATTTGATGTCAAGCTGCTGCAGAGGCTCTCTCTGGTACTCAGTACTGGTCCTGTGGGCGTTACTTTTGCGTTAAAGCGTTTTGATCATTTCTCACCCTTAACTTTAGTGAAGTTATCTCCTTAGGGAATTCAGTCTGCTCCTGTGCCTGAGACACAGCTCGAAGGGGTCTCGCACAAACAGGTACGTGGCACCTCTGCAGAAGAGTTCCTTAGATCAGGGGGAAAAGACAACTCTGAGAACCCTGGTGGCTGCTTTGCCTGATTTCCGATACATAATCCCCAGGTTTAAGAATTCCCAGGAACATCACCTCCTGCCAAGCCAGCAAACAATGCTGTTAGCTCTGGGTGTGCTGGAATCTGTGCCAGATAAAAGTGAACGTTTTTGCTGGAGAAGATAATGCTTGAAATATTTCCTTAAAACCAAAAATATCCCTCTTCCCAGCATGTGAGCTGTGGGTTAAGGGGTCTCGTAGCATGGCTTCTCCCATGAAGAGAGCGCTACCTTTTGGGCTGCTGCTGTGTTAAAAACCCTCAACCTTGTCCCACTGATATCTTTATCAAATTCTTGTTGAAACATGTTTTTTTTAAAAAAAACACACACACAACCCAGCAGTGAAAGCTCTAACTTAACGCCTCATGTTGTTCTCAGATTTCCAAAGCGCTGAGGCCTTGAGAATATGTTTCCAATATCCTCTCATCTCTCTCTGTTAGTGTTTTACTCAGCATCATGCTGTGGAGGTCCCGACCCCTGCAATCTCCAGGGGAAGGGGGTGGAAAGGGGGGTCAGGCCATGTTAGAAAGCTGCAGGCCACAGCCTCTGAAATAAGGCTGGTTTCCTCGACTCCTTTAATACATTTAACCTGGAAGAGGCCGTTGCCGGCCAAAGATTAGATTACCGATGTTGGCATGTTTGGCCTAACAAATGGCAAATGGATGACGTGCCAGGCAACAGCTAATCACTGTTGACACAGATCTATTGCGAGGCCTTTTCGAGGAGGGGATAGTTCATGTCTGCAATGAAGTTTTGTCTTGACGACTGAAAAGAGAGTTGAGAAGGCCACCAGAATACCTGTCTCTTTGAATCTGAGGACTCCCAAACTGTGTGTCATTTTTTAAAGGTCTCACTGGCCCTCTTGGAGGACAGTCTAAATGTCCCGGCCTCCTCCAGGCGATAGGACACGAGAGCTTGAACCTTTCTCATAGCAAACTTGCTCTGTGTGTGTATCTCTATATTTACCTGTATCTTGACTGTCACTAATTCCTGGGCAAAAAAAGAAAACGAATCCTTTCTGCGGCGCTGATTCGAAGGGGTAGTAGGGTCAATCAGCCTTGCTTAGCGAAATGTTTTTCTAAATGCCTTTCCATGGTCATGGCTTTAAAAGTGTTTTCCAGCTCCTTTCCTGTGACGTGTCTCTCACAAAAGGGTACAAGCGGGAGGTGATGACTGAGATGCAGCCGGTGTCTCTGGCTGAGCAAGGCTGCTTTGCAGTTCTTGAGCTTAATTTCACATTGTCCGTTCTTTGGTTCCTCTGATGTCTGAAAGTCTGTGTTACGTCTTTCTTCTGCATGTTGCCAAGTACTTTCACCTCCACTCTAGGGTCACCAAAGAACGAAGGTAGTAATTCTGATTCCACGTGCACCACGTTTTGTGAGTTCTAGTTCTAGGTTTCTGCTATTTTCATTTGTTTGGAGGGTGAAATTGGGAAGGTCTTGGAAAGACTGTGGTGACGGAGAAAGATCTTCCTAAGTGATGTATGCCGTTACTATTAGTGCTTGGCATCCAGCATGTTCTTTACGTTATTGTGCTAAACCTTGGACTTTTTCAAAGGCTGCTGTGTGATATTGAGCAGCCTAGCTGGCATTTGTTCAGCCCTGCTGTGCAGGAGTGCATTTTGCCTCTTCGGCTATTCCAGTGAGCCCCATCAAAGCAAGGAGCAGAGCCTGGTTCCTCGTTCTGTTCTGAGAGCTTCTTGCTCATTTTCTCTCTGGCTCTTTTGTTTCCACAATATTGTTATTGCCAGAAATTCTGAGTTGTGTTTTGTGGCTGTTTGCTTTCCATGTTTGCTTTTGAGCTCGCTTAGCTTTCTCTTGCAGGGGAGCAGATAGTCAGTTATGGTTTCCACATTAGGGTGTGAGGTTCCTTTTTGTATTGCTTTCCATAATGACCAGTTTTCTTTTCATGGGGACTTGACATGTGTACCTGTCACTGCTGTCTCCTTCTCCTATTTTAGGTGGCCCAGCAAGAGAGATCCCTCTCTGAGGGATCAACCTGAATCTTGGAAGAAAGAGTTGTCTAATAGCCAACACTATCAGTCACAAGATCTCTGTTCCCTTCCTAGCTACTATTTTGTATAGCCTTAGTCAGCCTGTCTCATAGCTTTTCAGTTCTTCAAATCTAAAATTAAATCAAAATGTCTTACAGAATAAGTGAGCCTGAAGGCTTCCCAGGGCAGCAAGGAGGAGGAGCAGAATCGCCCTGACCCGCTTAATGGTCTAAGCAAGGCTGGGGGAAGGAGATGGCAGTGAGATCCTCTTTGAGAGCTCTGACTGTTGTTTGGGGTCAAAAAACTTAGTCTATGGACCCTTCTGTGCAAAATCAAAGAGCATTAGATGAGATACTTGTCTATTAGGAGCCCCATAGGCTGTGTTTTGCATAAGGAGAGGTGACTAGATAGGATGTGGAAGTAGCAGGTGATGGGAGGGGACAGGACGGTGCTTTAGCAAAGTGGAAAACGTAACATGCTGAAGCTTGACATCTAGAAAGCAGCAAACAGGCTGCTTTCGTACAGTTTGTTTGCCTCAGTGAACTGATGGCATTAGATCTATAACCTTTCCTTCTGCTTTCTTGTTAGTATTTAGAGCTCATATGCTTGATGGCAGAATAGCATTCTGGTGCCTTTAAGAAGGCATCTGTACAGTTGTAGTTGATAGCCTGGTTGGCTGCCAGTCAACTTTATCTTCAGTGTCTGATTTCAGTTACAGGTCTTTCTGTTGCAGATCAGTCTTGTGCACTGATGCTTCAGATCTTCATAAACCTTGTCAGGCTGGGATAAATCCCATGTAATTTTTCCTCAGTCCAGAACTCAGCTTACCTAATTTTAGACTTGAAACTTCTGTCAAGTCAAAGCGAACTGTCTATATTTCCAGTAGTGAGGAAAATCCAGGCTGTTCTCCAGGGAGTATTCGTCCTATCCTGAAATGTAAGATGTGAGGTTGAAAGCAAGGAGTAGCCCTTTGGAAGCACCTGTTTTATCTTTTGTAGACAAAGGGAATCCGGGTGATTTGGATCTGAAAAGCAGTTAGTCGTAGGAAATGAATCCCACCTTTGGAGAGGAAATCTGTGCTGGGAAGTGAAGACTGAGTACTTCTGGGAACAATGGAAGGTCTCCAGGTGCCCACAATACCTTTGCCAGTAAAGTGGCAGCAGCAGGAACGGCTGATGCTGGCTGACAGGGCTGTTATTCCTTCACGTGTGTTCCCACGATTTGGTCAGTGGCTCCTGACTGGAGAAGGCAGTGCCTCGCCTTGGCTCCTTTCCTGTTCCTGGCTGTTGGGATGTCCAGTGCTTTACTGCTTCTGTACCGACAAGCTGTATTTCTCTATTAATTTCTAGCAGGGCTCTCCAGTACCAAAAGGTGTGTGAGATTTGTCTTTCTGAGTGCAGTTACTGAGAGAAGAGCACTGAGTATGGCTGCACATCAACGAGGCTCATGTGTTTGTGAGGCCTGATCTTTTTTACATAGTTTATTTACGTTCTGGCATGGGAGGTTTTTATTTTTTTAGATCCACATCTGGTTTGGGGAATAGTTTGACGTTTTGTTGAGCTTTAGTATCTGGAGGAATTAGTAAGTCTTTTTACTGTATAGACGTGTGAGTGGACTAGGTTTCTGTGAAGAAAGAGTCGAGCTTGCCTTCGTTCTTAGAGTGGTGGTGGACTGGCAGGAGGAGGAAAGGGTGGGCAAGAAACTGTAATTGTAGACATGGTGCAGTTAATTTGCAGCATTGCCTTCGACATCAATAAATGTGCTTCTGACTTTTACACAGGTGTAAGTACTATAAAATACAACCACGAAAAGTAATTCTGAGTTTGCGTTTCAGTGTGCACTTAGATCTTTGGTTTCCTATACTGGGATGGCGTGGCACCAGTTTGCTTGTAATACGTGCCTCGTGCTTGTGTACATAGGGTTGTGTGTGGTCGTAGGACGTATGTTCCCCATCAGATTTAAAATGCTAGCAATCCAAGTGGAAACAAGGGAGGCAAACAAAAAAAAGATTTTTTTTTTTTTTTTTTTGCTACGAGATATGTTTGCTGCTTTTGTTTTCTTCAGAAATGAAGAGAAAAATAAGAGCAAGGAGGCAGAGTTGGGTGAATTTGTGTGTAAGGAGGCTGGAGCTGGGCAAGACAGAGACTTATTGCTGTATATAGCTCACAAAAGTCTCATCAACCTCTGTCTCAGATGCTGAAAGCTGCTCCTTGGTCATGCATGCAAAGGCTATGAGATGGGGCAGAGCAGGACCTGGGGGAAGGAAGAGAAGAGAGCGAAGATGTTGAAGGGGGTGGGGAAGATGTGGAAAAAACAAAACAGTTACAGGGCAGAGGAAGGGAGGATGGGTTTAGTTTAATTTGGAGGGAGCATGAGAGAAAGCTCAAACAGCACACACCCCCCCACCCTCTGCTCCACACCCTCACCCCCCAGAAAAAAAAAATTCATCACGCCGATTTTTTCATGGTCTGGCAGTCAAGTGATAAAATTATCAGATGAGGGTCCCATTCTCCTTTCCTGCAGTCACTTTCGCCAAGTGCACCACGTCTGAAATAATGAAGCAGATTTGATTAAATTTTCGCTGGCTGGAGCAGCCACGCTAATTTGGAGATGGGCTTATTAGTTTAATGACCGATCCGAATAATCAGAATTCATTAGCATTAGTGCCACTATTGTCAGCTCAACATTAGCCCTGGGCTGCAGTACACAAAGATGCAAAGATGCATATATTTATATAGAGAGAGGCTGTATTTATACACAGTGAAAGAGAGAGGGAGGAAGCGATAGAACAACTATACACGTGCATTTAGTTTTAGACTCTTATTCCTGTCCCTTACTGCATATCCTTGTCCATTAGCTACCTACTAAAAGAAGAATCAAACTGTAATGAGGCTTTGTGAGAGACCGTCAGCCATGGGCACTCCAGCCTGATGCTCTGGGTAGGAAAACTTCTCAGCCCAATTTGCAGATAAAGCCAGTTGGGTTTTTCTTCCTGTAAGATGCTGTTGACTTCGATGGCCATTACTTGGATCCAGTGATGCTAGGGAAGTGTTCAGGGTCTGGAGCTGGGAGAAGCTCCAAGGAAAGCTGAGAGGTTTTAAGGTATTTAATCTGCTTCTCCCAAAGCACATTTGAAACGAGTCACCTGGCAGTTGGTGAAGGGCTCTCAGAAAGACTTCGGGTCTCATTTTCTCTCATTGTGAAGGTATGATCTGGTAGTCCATCTACCAAAATCAGTGAAGCTTGTAGAAGGTTGGCTTAAATGAAAAGAAATTCATTTCCCAGAGCTTTGATGGTGGTAGCAACTTAGCTGTCAGCTCCGACTACTGCTCAGTTAAATGCAATAAAACAAGATTTATTTAACATCAGGGCTGCACAAAATGTCAAAAAATACAAATGATGAACCATGATGTTTACTCGGGCTGGCTGCATGTCATGTCTGTCTTCTAATGAACATCTTTTCATGTAGCGAATACTGTGTTAAGTCCTGCACTTAGTAGAAACTGCAGGAATGTGTAAGACTACTTACACTATAAAAAAGAATGAAAGTTATAGTAAATAGTAGTACTTGCATTTCCTTTCACTGTGATCTTTTAAAATGGTAAAATTGTGTCACTATTTCTGTTGGGTTTGGTGGGGTTTTTTATATTCTTGTTCGTAATACCCAGGTAAATATGATTCACCTTTGAGCT
Organism: Buceros rhinoceros silvestris; assembly: GCF_000710305.1. NCBI lineage: Eukaryota > Metazoa > Chordata > Aves > Bucerotiformes > Bucerotidae > Buceros > Buceros rhinoceros. The sequence goes on from NW_010429624.1 coordinate 144,316, forward strand.
GAAGCGTACAAGAAGTCTTTGCTTTCTGTAGGATATTTCCAGATCCCTCCTATTGCTCTAAAATTTGTGAGAGAAGTAGTTCTATTAGTCTTGGGTTTATTTCACACAGAAGCATATGCCAATCTCTGTTACTTTGTGTGACCTGCCATGCTTGTGTAGTCCGTCAGAGGCGTGTGGTGGGAGAGCCATAAAGATCTAAACCGCACCTGATGACGTAGTGCCTACATCCATTTAATGACTGCAGAAGACAGGTGTTTATAGGACACTATCTCATACATCTGCCTTGTTTGCTTTTCCTCTTCTCTTTGCTACTTTGAACAGAGGTGCTTTTCTTTTCATCTTTACAACTCACCTGAAGGGGCATTCCATCACAATTATATTGACAAAGTAAGATATATTAAAATAATATCTCTGCGACTGGGAATAAATCACTAATATTGGGGGAAGCATTATAACACCCATCTGTCCATGACCTGGGTTTATATATTGATGTATTGAGGAGAGCACAAAGCACTGGCATCACGTGAGTGATGGCAAAGTCAAAAGCATTTACAAACACACGGATGATTGACTGCAGAGAGTTTCTGCACCTGATTTATTTAAACACTTCTGAAAGTTCGGTGCTGCGGGAAGATACATTAGTTTTAACTTTCAACTGAGATGCCCGAAGTGGGGACTTTGGCCCCTTGACCTTCTCTGCAGCTGGTGGAAACTGGAGACAACAGTGGAAAGGTTCATACCTGAATCACAGACTTCTTGATTGTTAAATAGGTGTTGACTGATGAGGACACTCCTCCCTTGCAAGCATAGTATCGCAGAGAGATATGTCTGTAGGAGAAGGGGGAACCGGTGTAGGTGGATGGTTCAGTTGCTTTCAAATAACCTTTAGCATCAGTTACGTTACTCAAGTATGGAGAACAGAAAAAGTGCGCCTTGGCTTTGCTAACTTTAGCCCCTCAATAGTTGCACCTCTGGGGGTGCTTCCTCTCACCTTGCTCAGTGTCGCTGCATCGTCTCACAGCAGTATCCACCAAGGTCTTCACAGCTGCTGTCGGTCTGGTCTTTGGACTAAGCTTTCCTCCAAGAATTAGCTGGAGTATTACAAAACCCTTTTGCCTTTCTTCTTTCAGTAACTCCAGAAATTTTCCCTTCTACGTGGTCTTTGGTAATTTAGTGTTACTTAATTTTTTTCTTCTTTTCCCACCAAGTTTTTCAGTAACAGGAAGCTGATATTGCTTTAAATAGTACTTGTTCATATAAACGCTTTTTAAAACTCTGGAAACTCTTGAAAATCCTTTTTTTTTTTTTTAATATGGGATCTTTGACTTTTAAGATATAACAGGAATTCTCTGGCCTTGACTAGATGTTTCAGGCATGTTATGACTTTAAGAGGTGAGGGGGAAAAAAAAACAAATGGAAAAAGGCAACGGGTGAAGTTTTCTTCATCTTATAACTTTTGGATGGTCTGCTCTGCTGACCAGATTACTTTGCAATGCTGACAGGTTAGTAGGAAATAGGTGTAGTTGGGGGGAAAGTGCTGCAGTATCCCATACAAGAATCTAATCTAAAAGTGGTCAAAATCTTTTGCTTTCCATGCAGAGGAAAAGGGTCTGTTGTACTCAGCCAGTCTGCCTTCTCCTGGACATCTCCTTGGTGGAACAATCTGAAGGAACCCCGGCAATTTCTGCTCTTTTGGAGAGAGAGATCTGAGTATCTCCAAACAAAGAGTTTCAAAGGAAGAAAACGATCTTTGGGAGAAAGATCTGGAAACTTCAAGAGGCCAGAAGTAATTTTGCAGAGTGTGTATTTCAAAAGTAATAAACAGGGGCAGAACTTGGCCTGGTCTGGCAAACTGAGACTGGAGGGAACTTCTAAGTGCAATGAGGAAGAGAGAACCTTGAACAGAGCAGAAAGGGGAGAGCACTCGGTGAATAGGCAATGTTTGTGCTCTCATTACTTGTTGTTAATCAAAGATCAACTTTCTTCAGCTGTAATTCAGAAAATTTCTTTTTAATCTTTTTTTAATCCTTGAATCTTTTCTGGATTTTTTTTTTAGTCTTTGAGTTCTTCTGTCCCTTGTGTGTGCATGTGAACTGGAATTAACACCAGTAGAATCAGCAACAAGGATTGGGAGATGAAGGGAGGTAAATGAGGTTAGAACTGGGCTTAAAATGCCAGCGGCATGATATTGGTGAGCATCTAGAACTGAGGCCATAAACTGTTTCCCTGGGGTTTCAGGAGCGTCAGAAAAAGAAGAATTCAGTACTGCTGTTAGGGATTGCTTTTCCCTTGTTCTCATTTGGCAAAGGTTACTGAGTCGTCTTTCTTGGATTCCTTTGAATAACCCCTCACTGCATCGCTGCGGTTCTTGTCACTGATCGGGTTATTTCTTTGGTGTCTCCTCATGACTGCTGGGCATGGGAGAGGGACCTCTTCAGAAGCCCTTATTCCTGGTTAGCTGTCTGACCAAGTGAAGGGACCCTGGTGATTGGTTAGCTTTCCAGTGTCTCACCTCTTTTGGAGATCTGCCCTTCTCTAAGAGATTCAGGAGATGTTAAAGTTCCTTGAAATCTGGTGCTGATCTGTTGGGTTTGAGTGCTTTGAGAATCTGAGTCATAGCTCACTCAACAGTCTGACTTCACTTTTCAGTTTTGGATATAGTTCAGAGTGATAGTTGTTAATCCTGAATCGTTTTTTGGTCTCTCAGTTCAGGGGGTATTAGGCGTTGGAAGTATCAGCCCTGGTTTTTGCTTTGTCATTAACTAGGTGTGCAGATAAGTAATTTATTTTTCTCTGTGATTCCTTGTCCTGTGAGCTGGGGAGTCTGACTGTGTCCAGCTTTTACGCTAGATTTGATGCTAGGTTGTATCCAGAACTAAGCAGCTGAAATTGGAAGCAGCGTGTGGTCATTCGGCTTTTCCTGTCTGTCCTTCCTTTCTCTTCCCACTGAGCAATGACGGTGTCAGGAGATGATGGCTATTTACACGGGAGTCACTGTGCTGCATCCAATCAATGGCCTTTGCAGGTGAAATCAATCCCAGATGCTCTAGATGAAAGTGCACAAGTTCCGCTGAATGAAGAATTTTGCAATTATGTGCCCATAGATAAATTAATTTCTTAGTTCAAGTTCTAGCCCCAGCTGTACAGAATAGGGGAGTTACTGTCAAGTAACTGTCAAGGGACTCCTGCTTTCAAATTCCTTCCAGGAAATGGATGCAGTAAATGTTACAGGTATCTCCTATTCTTCATGCTTTGCATACTCTTTCC
>NW_010429624.1:147678-149284 GCF_000710305.1 Buceros rhinoceros silvestris
GTGGCAGGAAATTCTGGCCACAAAATAATGCATCACATTGTAGGTTTATCTCAGATTCTGCCTTTACTGCACCCATTTGCTGTACGAAACACAGGTCTTAGCAAAATGCCAGAGACTTTGCAGCTACAGAATTGCAAAGGTATGTCTTAGCCCTGACCACAAAGAATGGTCCCAGAGAACAGGCCCTTGAGAAACAACTTGGTCTTTCTCCTTCGCTCAGCTTTGTTTACTCTCTCAAGTGTTGCCCACACAAAAGCACGCCTGAAGCACAGCTGGCACACCAGCAGCTTCGAGGGACTGGAAAGCACGTTATGTGTAGTAAGTCCTGTGGCCTTACTTTTATAGGGTAGGATTAGATTTGCTTTGCTAGTCTTAATTTATTTTGAAGAGAGGCTGTTATAAGCTAGGTGCGCAAAGACTTGTTTGTACTGGGAGATTTTATATCGGTTAAAAATAAAAAGTACCTCTGGAGATACGGATCATACTGAAACTCTCTCATAGTCCTGAGCTGTGAGATTTTGAAGCCTCAGCTAACGTTGTTTAAACGTTTTCAGATTTGACCCTCAGCTGAGCCGTTTGCGCTCACTTACTGGATGCTTCATTATAATTGAACTTACAACATGCACTCTCTCATTCTAGGAAGCAGTAGGGAACATTCATTTCGCTTTAAGTAGATGCATATTGCATATAAATTCACCATCGTGAAGTTTTGCAAGCCGTACACAATAAGCCTGTCTTTCTTCCATGAATTTTAGTTGATATTCCTGAGCAGTAATATTTAAACTAGGAGTGGATTCTACAGATGTTGAATTGTTCTTGCTGGGTCAGCATTGGCTCCAACTTCTTGTCCTTGTTCCTGTGCTGCCTCAGTTGGCAGAGGGGTGTGTATGCATGAGGACAGTTTGGGCACTTGTTTCCACTTTGGGCGTGATGAGGAGAGATTTCTGCATACGCTTGCTTGTTCACTAATTGGTCATTAAGAATCAGATACAGAAACTTTGGCACTGAGGGTGTTCCCTGCCTAGTTAAAATGACTGCTGGCATCTGGCCCACCTTTCCGTGAGGTCAGGTTCTCTGTCTTTCTCTGTGCTGTACTGAAGACACAGCCAGCATAACGCTGGCTCTGCCAGAAGGCGGCCAGAAGGTCCAAATGGCCTTCAAGTGTCCATTGAAGTCTGGAGATCTAAGGGGAATGTCCTTGGCTAATGTACCCACGGGGATTTTAAAGGGGCATGAACACTTCTGTGGTGAATAAAGTGGAGAAGTAAGCTTGATAGACCTGTACTTGAACGGGGAGAGTCTAGAGATAATACAGAGTGCTGTCAGGAAATATTACGTATGTAGGCACTTGTTAAAGGGCCAGGATGTTGAAGGAAAAATGTTTCCCACTATAGGAAAGCTGCTAAAATATGTGACAAAAGAAACCAGGTCTTCCAGAAATGTGAAAGGATCACTGTAGTGTATGTAATTACAGGGGTGAGAAACCTCTTTTGTTGCAGTGGAGGTAAAGCAAAGTTTAAGCTCTGTGTAGGATGTCTGTATGTCAGTTCTGTTGACTGCATAACCACTGGGAATGAGTCAACTGGAGCTGACCAGTAATGTCTTT
>NW_010429624.1:149373-150474 GCF_000710305.1 Buceros rhinoceros silvestris
CCCTAAGCCATGCCAGCTCTAGTCTGGGCAAATCAAGAACGTGTCAGCTTGATGGTATGAGGATGAGCAAGTCTGCAACACCTAAAAGCTGGCACAAGAGAAGTAACACTGCCATTTCCTACTCAGCCGGCGTGTGTCTGCGGCCAGCAGGCTCGGCGGGAGCCAAGCACGTAACAGAGTGACAGCGTGAGTTAGAGCCTGGATGTCTAAGTGCGAGGTTTTCACACGGGGTCCCATCAGAGGTGAATGGCCTCTGTGCCACCAGAGGAGGAGCTTGGAAACCGTAGCACACCTGCAGATAACTCCCGGTCTGTTGTCGTGCACACCAGGCTGTAGGACAGCTCGTCTGCGTGTGGACTAGAAAGGTTTTCTGAAGAAATTTAAATGCTCTTGGTGAGACCAGGAGACCAGTGAGAAGGTAGCAGCAGGTGTGTGTGGTACCCTCTACTCACTGCTTACAACAGCCTGTTTTGGGGCCAGAATGGCACCCGGACATGGTACCAGCCCAGCGTGGTCCTGTCTGAGCATGTTCGTGAAAAACATTTTGTTGTGACTGGCCTGGGAGGAGCAGCTGGGGAGAGTGCATCTGGAGGGAGCTTTTGCCAAGCTCCTAAACTTCTAGGTTGAGTGTTTTCACTTCTCCTTGTTTTGAGATTATCTTTGTTCTTTTCAGTAATCCCCTCATTTTCATGCTCTTCATACTTCCCTGTAAAAGAAAGAATTCATTTCCAAGGAACTGGAGGTTGTGCCCCAGTCATTAAATAACAACAATTTCTGGCTTAGCCCTTTGTAGACTTCTGGTTTACTGTCTGTGTTGGGTTTTAATTCACTAGGAAAGAACTATTCTGCTACATAAAAGTAATACACTTGTAACAAACAGGATGATACTTCCTAGAACAAGGTGTGAGAATTTCCATCTGAACAAACGGATCGGTTGATGGAGTGTTGTTTACACCACAGACAAAACACACCAGCCAAGGTCCTTTTCCAGTTTCTTGGAAACACACTGGAAAGCAGCGTGTTAGATTGCACCATTCCCCGCGAGTGTGAGGGGGTCCTTCAGTCCTCGTCCTCCCTCTGCCCCGCGTCGGCCCCGCACTG
>NW_010429624.1:150618-170901 GCF_000710305.1 Buceros rhinoceros silvestris
TGTGCGGTTCCTGCTGCGGGCTCGCAGCGCCGTGTGCGGGAGGCACAGCAGATACTCCTCGGGGTGTGGCTCTGCCCTCATTTTACCTGCAGCCCCTCAGCTACACAGTTAATCTTCCAGTGGCCCACACAGCACCTCGCTCTGCCATCCACACCTGAAGGCGCTGAGGGAGTCATAAAACAAGCTGCTTTCTTGGGTTGCTAGGGAGTGGCTGCACGAAAGCCCTCTTTGGAGTGGGATTGTGGGATATAAGCCATGCACTTGGCAATCCCCTGCATTTAATTTGCCTGATTTATTAGCGTGAGCTTCTCGCACCTTCAGGGATGGTGTATTATCTTCTGTTCGTAGAAGGGGAATACCTGTCGTTCCGTCCTCTCTTTGCTGACTGGCAGCCAGAGCAAAACCGGCTGTGGAAAGCTGAGCCGTGGGTTGGTTGCAGAGCAGAGCCTTGGAAGTAGATGGAACTGCAGGGGTATTGCTGCTCCTTTCAGACTGCCCAACTGAAAGATGCCAGGGGATACAGTAGGGATTTTGAGCCCTCGAAGTCCATTCTTGTTCCACAACAGAGGGACATTTCCAAGAGGAGCTTTAATCCAAGGCTGGGACTTCGGGGCTCCCAGTTCTGCAAGGCTGCTTGGAGGGAGAACCGTTCTGGCTGCAGCTTCCTGGGGGCTGAGGTACTCTGCCCTGTTGCAGAGGATTTGTCCTGCGCCAGGAGTGCTCCCCAGGATGAGTGCCAGAAGGAGTCGTCTTCAGCAGCTGAGACAGCTCCTGCTGCACTTGGGCAAAAATGGAAAGGAGAAAGTCACTGGAAATACTTTGAATACAATTCTGCTGTCTCATGGCAAATTCTGGCTTCTGGTCATCTGAAGTGGGTCAGTACAAATCATTCTCTGTGGGCAACCACTGACAGTCACAATGTGTTTCTGAGACGCTGCTTAAGAAAACGATCAGCTGAGGGGGAATTAGCTGTTACTTGTTTTCAGCGGTGCAAAATGCAGCTTTGGTATTTCTCCATGGCTGTCCCAATTTCCACTTAAAAGCAAAAAATATTCTTTTCAATAAAGAGGCTCCTGACAGGCAGTTATTGTAAAGCTGGCACAGATTTTCCTTTCTCAGACTTGGCTCACTTGAAGCAAGCCAAGATTACACCACTTTTTGGAATCTGATGGTCAGAGGTATGGAGCTGGCTTTCTTCTAAGTTTTCTAGTTCTTCTTGGCTTGGGACAGAGTAGGGATGCCAAAAGATAGAGGCATAAAAATCTTTCCTTTTGAAGTTAATCAAATAACTTGAAAGTTTCTCACCTCTACCTTAAGACTGTTGTGATTAATCCAGTGGCACGTGGTAACCTTGAATGACCTCCAGCAGACGTATCAGAGCTGTCTCTCTGGTTTTGATAGGTGTGAATTCTCCCCTGCACGCTTTCCCTGCTCTCGGTGACACTAGCAAATGACTGTACAGCTCTGCAGGATTGCTGCAGAGATCCCCAAAGCGGCAGCAGCCGTGGCCATCTGAAGAGTGCTGGAAGATTGTGGCACGGCGTGTGCACTCCCAAATCTGTGCATTTGCAGGTGACAGGAGGCCTGAGCAGGCACCCGTGATGGGATACGTGGGCTCACACGTGGAATGTGAAGTCACTTTCTTTATTTGCAGCCATTCTTTCTTTTCAGTGTTTACATACGAAGTAACAGGGAGAAAAGCTTAAAACTACTCGGAGAGCCCCGTAGGGAGAAGTACAGGGAAGGGTTTGGGGAACTCTTAAGCCAGAAGCCATGAGCCCGTCCCGAGGAGGCCCTTTGGGAGTAGTTTAAAATCCAGGGATGTGGTAGAGCCGGATGGTTTAGTGTTGGGGTGCAAGCCCAGGAACTGGGGATTTATGACCAAGTCATCGTCACTGCTTTGCCATGGGCTTTCTGTGCGATCCCAGACAAATTGCTAAAAGCTTCTGTGACTGGAGCTGTGAGGTTTGAAATAACAATTTTAAAAGACCGTTTAAAAAGAAAGCCACTCTGTCAGGGCAGGCCAGCCTGTTTATACTTGCACAGTAACTTGAGCGGCAACTGGTTTGTCCATAGTTAAACTTGCCAGACTTCTAGTTCCTAACCTCAGGAACAGGACTAATCGTTTTTCGTCACCTGACAAAAAGCATTGAGAGAATGAAAGGTTGTGGAGTTGCCTTTAAATTCAAGTGTGGGGAGAGTGAAATCATGGAGAAACTGGATATATCACACTAAATTAGGGAGGTGAAGGCAATTCCTTCATCCGTGAAGATATTCTCCCACCTTGGTGCAGGACAATGGAAGGTAAGCCAGAGGAGGGGGGTAGGATAGGCCAGCAGCAGCATCAGAGTTACTGTTCCTTATCCAAAAGAACTGTTAAGTCTGTAAGGTTTTAATGGAAAAGACCTTTAAGGTCATCTTGTTCCAGCTCTGGATTATTGGGATCAGAAGACGCAGAGATCTCAGACGCTTGGCTTTGCCTTGCCACCCAAATAAGGAGTGTTTTCTCCTCCTGAGGTAGGAGGATTTACCCACCGAGCTCTTGGAGCAGCAAGATGAGAAAATCAAAACAGCAGTGATGAACAAAGAAGTTGATGTAAAGGAAAAACAGATGCAAGCCTTCGTCTGAGAACCAAACTGATACGGAACTAATTTTTTATCTTCCCCTGAACTTGAAAAACATTTCTAGTCTTTGGCATTATTCCTTATGGGGGTTTTTTGTGGCTGGATGGATCCAGAATAAGAAAGTTCTGAAGTGCTTCAAGAAAGTTTGTGGTGGTATCAATCAGCCACCTGGTAGTCCAGATTATGGCTGCAGTTAAACTCGGATAAAAATCTGTACTTGCTTTGATTCAGCAAAGCAATTAAGCATGTGCTTTAGATCCACGTGGGATTTGAGTGTAACCTTAAAGTTAAGCGCGTACTTAACATTCTGCTGGGCTGGGGCCTGTGTCTTTAACCCTTGCTAGAGCATAAACTCCTTTCTAATGAGTGTTGGTGTGTTATAGGCCTGTTTCTCAATAATGTTTGATTTTTTGTAACCTAGAAGTCTTTCTCTCAGCTTCAGTGGGCTTTGGATCAGGGCCCAAGTATGCAATCCAGAAATAATAATTTACTGCATTTACATTGCATGTAAATTATATATGAAGAAATGAAAAGGCATAATGAATCAACCACAGGGGCTTTTCTTCCACCCTGATACCAGAAGAGAAAAAGCCTGTAGGCAGCTCACAACTTTTCTTACTAATACTCTTGAGCCTTCTCTTATTAAGTCTTCTGTTTTCTCTGGCAAAACCTCCCCTAATGTTACCCTCAGTACAACCTTCTTAGTCCATAAATGAGATTTTGATTCTGCTCTTATTAAAATGTACCATTGAGCATGGGATTTAGTGGTGGGAAAATCCCGTTAAGTATTTCTGAAATACCCTCTAACTGTTTGATTTTTGAGATGATAGGCAAAACCTCACGCTCCTCACAATTATATGTACAAGAGCTGTTGTTCCTCCTTTGTTGTGATCCTCTGAGAGAGCAGGTCCCTGTTCCTTCTAGCTGAATTTGGGGAATCTCTGAATACTTTTGGCCTGAACTAACGTTTCGGATCTAATCTCCATGAGCAGGTTTGAACTGAACCTCTGGTTCACAATCTGTTGCTTGGGTGAGGTAAAACATGGCTGCAAAACGCATGGCTCTTCTTCTTGGGCCAGTTGTTATTACTCCATTTGGTGAAACGTTAGAGTATATTCATAAATAAATTTAAAAGGATTAATGCATGATGAATAGACTGTGTAAGCAAATTACAGCCATGGTTATTACGTGATAGAGGTGATCATAAGTCATGGTTAAATGCAACCTATTGACCAACTGGACTCTATAAAAGTCTGTAACAAGACATTAGCCACTTGTTAACAGAGCTAGTAATCACTTACTGATCCTACATATAGTATTTACACATCCGCCACCCTACAAAGTGTGGACTTCAATTCCAGGATCTACTTTCAAGTCCCGCTTACTATAATGGGTGACACAACTCTCTCCCTTATATATGTTTAACTGTCAGGTATTGTCAGGACCAGGAATAGGTGAATGCTGTCCTCAGGTGCATGATGGTCTTGGGCTGTACTACCATACTGGTATATGTAACTCATACTGGGTTACCTGTGTGGGAGCTATGTGGAAAGAAGTAACTCGGTTTGTGTGAAGCATGTTGATTTTTTTATGTTTGGTTTTGTTCAGATTAGAAATGAAATACGCAGATTTTGAACATCTTCACTAGCGGACACTGAGGCCATCATCGGCTCAGTCAGGACAGGCCAAGTGATGGGCTTGCTGTGAGACCGGGACTAGAAGTCTTCAGGTCCTCATTGCCACAGAAGTCCAGGTAGACTGGCACAAACAGATCTCACAGCTTACAGCAGAAATGAGGTAGACTAACCCATCTCTGCTGAATCTTTCTGTCATTTCCAGAGAAAGTGCTTGGCTTGAATTTTTCTACCAATCTTTCTTAGTCCTGTCCAAATACAGGTGAGAAAGCAGAGTGAACTAACCATCCAACACAGTGAGGTAAAAGGTCCCCAGTGTTAGAGATACTCCAGTGGGCAAGAGATTTGGTTATCATCTCCCTTTAAAAGATGGGTAACTCATGTTAAGAGGGTGAGATGACCAGAGTGGATCAGGCAAGGAGGAGGGATTAAAAGGTGAATGGTGCAGGGAAATGAAAGAGAAAGGGAGAGAGAAATGAGGATTGGGAAAAGGGACAGGAGCTGAAGGGATCACCCATGTTAAAGTAAGGCAATGAAGTAATAAATATCTTGGAAAATCCCTAGTGCAGTCCTGCAGCGTGGAATGACGTTATGAAGAGGCCTGCATTGCTCTCCTCCTTCTGCTAGGAGGAGGGAGCAGTGATTTTATCATGAGATGAGAAAAATGATGGAGCGGCATGTCCATGAAGCAATATAGTGAGGAAATAGAAGGCGCACAGCCCTGGAGGCTCGGGGAGGATGGCCCTTATTTTCTGTCTCCCTGTGTTCCTCTGGCTCTGGGACTCAGAGCACACACAGCCCATCTGATTTAATAAAGGCAGGAAGCAAACGGTGACGGAGCCGTGAGAGACTGCAGATAGGGGTTGGCGAAGGGTCAAACTCATTAGTCATATGATGTGATGTGGTGTGTGGGGAGGGGGAGAAGCTTTGAGGGTTAAGAGGAGTGGAAATAGTTACAGCACTCGAAAAATTGATGTGAATATGGCTGACCTGAACGCTGTGCTGCAGTGTGACTTTTGGGGGTAAGGACAACATCCTGGCCTTTCATCCTTTCCGTTTTCTCGCTTTGGGTCATGATTTTATAGTTCCATTTTTTACAGCCTTCTCCATATTACTAGGAGATGGCTCTGTGTAGTGTTTGTAGCACACAGGAACTCAAAGCAGGGATCCCTGCAGGGCTGTTGCTGTCCTTCAAAAACTGTGTATGTCTTACTCAACAAGACTTGAACCGAACCTTTCACTCGCGTGCAGAGGTCCTTCACAGGATATTTGTTGACCATGGCAAGTGATGAAGCATAAACTAGAGAGATAATAAGGAACAATAAGCACAACCTCAGCCCCCACACTCGTTCCTCTTGCTCTGTGAGGAACCTCGTGAAAGATGCTGGGACGGCCACTCGGGACAGCGGAGTTTTCTCTGTGTCTTTGGAGCAAGAGCAGCACAGGCAGCTCCCCTGGTGCCGAGCCTGGGGGCAAGGTGGTCAGGAATACCCGGTGAGAGGGTACCTTGTTTAATGCCTGTGCTTCCACGTGCAACAAAGAGCTAAAGAATGATCACAAAAATGCGACACCGCTGTTATTAATGAACTTTCCTGAATATACATTCATTAAATGTACATTAACATTTTTAAAAGTGGTTTCCGTTGGTCATTCCAGGAGGAAGTTCAGGAGTTCCAGATACTGTGTTACACTGCAGGACAAACTTTGCTCATTGCAACAGATCTATTTCTTAAGATGGTTTTTTTTTTAAACGCAAAACTGAAAACCGTCATTATAGGCATCGATTCAGAAAACAATGAGAACAGATCTGAACTTTCCCTCAGAGATGTTTATTGAAGTTCAAGCGGTTTTTATCACTCCTTCTTTCTCGCTGTGGAAGGAAATCCTAAAATAGCACTGTCAAAACTTTTTTCTCAGCGTGTTTCTGGTTCAGCAAGAAGTTACAATTATTGAGTCATTAAGGGTGGAAAAATGCAATTTTTAAGTGAAAATACTTTTCTCCTTCCTAATTTCTCTGAAGTTTTAAAGATAATATGTGAAATTTAAAATCTTACATACAACTTCTGCAGCTGGCTGGAGCAGGTCACATTCCCTGAAGTCTCTGCTTCTCTCCTCAGTTAAATAAGTAAATTTAATTTGGCAAAAACTCAGCTTCTACTGAAGGTTATAAACTCTCTAGTCCTAAAGATAATTTTTCATTCTTCAGTGCCTCCTGCATCACTATTGTCTCAAATAAATGGGCTGATGAATGAGAAGAATCAGGCTGTTGGCCGATGAAGGATTAGTAAAACTATGCAGATTGACACCCTCTGAATTTCTTGTCCTGGGTTTCAAACTGCATCTATCGTTTAATGTGATACTGTTTATTGAGTCTTCTCTCTCTCAGCACTACCTCATCAGGGCTCTGTAGAAATGGCAAAATGCTCTGGGACTTTTCAGGAGCCCCAAAACTCTCATCAGGCTTCAAGGGCTGGCTCTACCTAGAGCAGGGTAGAGCTGGAACTGACAGGGTATGACTGATGGAGGAAGGCTGTATTTTTCAAACTTACGTAATGGTTACAAGTGCTAGTGATAAATGGAGAATTAATGCTTATTAGACATGCTGAACAATTTAGAGCTGCACTTGAAATCCTGGGAACGTAGATGCTATCAATGGATGGATTAGTTATAATCTCATACAAGCGCTGTGTGACTGGACTATTGGAAATGCAACATTTGGAAGAGGTTTCGTTGCTTGTTTGGCCTGCTGCGTCTTCAAATGCACCAAAGGTAAAAGAACAAAGGAGCAAGCTGTGGTTGCAGCAGAGGTGACATAGCTAGGGATGCAGGTTCTGGCTTTCTCCGTGCACCAAAGTCTGGTTCCTGCCTCGGGTGGGAAGTGTGTATGTAGCTGTAGAGTCAGGATTGTGACAATGCAGAGTGAACACTACGCCTGGTATGCTCGGAGTATCGTGATGGTTTGTCATCCTGATGCTTGTGGTATTTAGGACAAATATTTAGCCATAAAACATCATACCTTTTAGCTTGGTTTTTTCCTTATCATCCTGTAATCTACTAAAATTACCTCAATTTTCCTCTCTTGGTAGTCGTAAGACTATATTAGAGTCTTTGCATTGTTTCAGTGTTATTTTCCTTACACGTTGCTAAGGCACCTTCAGCATCTTGGGAGCAGCTGCAGATCCAGTGAACAGTAATGGTTTGTGCTGTACACTGTCTCCTCCATTGTAATTAGGGGTTTCTCCCATCTTCCTCCAGCCCCCGGACTCACGTGTCCTCTTTGCCGCCTTCACTAAGTCAGACAAACACATTTCTTGGAAGGTCAGTGTAACCTGTAGGAAATTCCTTCTGTCTCTGAGCTGGCTCATTCATCACTAGTCATAACCATTCTGGAATGTGAACTTGTAGTCTGTTATCTGGCTACCGCTAGTGATGATGCCTGGAGACGACAGCTTGGTTTTCAAAAGGTAGGTTGACCCTGAGGGGCGAGGAAAACTTGTTTTGACAGAGCAAACATGACACGGAAGCAGTGCAAGTGCCAATATGTGCACGAGCAAGGTGTTATTTTCTCAAGGTGGATTTTTTTTTTTCCTCCATCTGGGGAAAACATAGCATTGTGTGGGAAACAAAATATTCTGTCTGTTTTCTCCTTCCCCAAAAATGCAGTTAAAGCAGAAAGGCTATCTGTGTGTATTTTGACTGAGAGAAAAAGGAACAAAACAGCTTCACTGTGGGGAGAGAAACACGTATGTTCTTTCATTCCTCTGCCCTGGAACAGCAGTGGACCAGGTGAATGGTGTAATGGTTTGTGAGTTATTGGTCCCGAGACCTGTCTGATGTTCTCCCTTCTGCTCTGTTCCCCTTCCCCACTTGTCTGTGGGGAGTATGATCTCTCTGTACGGTGTCTGGTTGCTGCTTCTTGCGCTACAGTACTATAAAGAATGACAGTCTCAACTCTTGACCAGGAGCAGTTATTGTTCCTACATGTTCTGCTTCCCTCAAAGACGTTACAAAACAGGTGACCGTGTATGTTTTAAAATGTCAGATTGACCTGGTAGCATTAATGTAATTTAAGCCAAACATTGCCAGTTAATTCACTTCGCTTTCTACTGTCTTAATACCTTGCATTCCTTGTTTGTGACGCTTAGAATCATGTGGTTCCACGACACCCTTGATCCTGCTAAGCCAGGGTTTCCAAATATTCCAAATTTGATCAGCCAGACACTTCTTCCTTCACCTGAGCATGGTCTATCCTGTGTCTGGGAGCTGTGATTGTCACTGAGTGCGTCAGAAAAAAAGAAAATTAGTTTTCTGCTAGAGCCACAGTATGGTATGGTACAGTTCTTTCCTGAGAAGATTGCTTCTCTGTGGGAGCCAGGATTGTCGCTGAACTGTGAAGAAAGGAGCAAAATGCTGAGGCAAAGCACCCCACCAGTAAGAATAATGTTTATGAAAACCAAGAGTGGAATTTGCTTCTGGGGAGTAGCCTCTCACTTTATTTTTTTAGTGGCATCTGCTGTAGACTGTTTTTAAAGTATCTAGTTCTGTGTGCTGCTAACACACTTGATGGACCTACATGATATTTCAAAAACTAAGTCATATAGAAGCTCTTGAGCCATTTTAGCAGCAGTTTAGGTCTTACAGAAATACGCGTTCAAAGGCAGAAGCTGAAAATACTTAGTTGAGCAGACAAGTTAGGCGCAGATATGCTAGTCGCTATGCTAGTCCCTTTCATAGTGCCTCTGAAGTGGTGCAGAAGACATCTTTCACAACTTCAACGTGAAGCTGAAAACCACTTACTGAAGGCTTAACAACATGCTGTGGTTGTGAGAAGTTAAGATGGTTTATGTTTTTGACACTGACAACTCACTTCCTTTTCATGCTAGAACCAATCGTGACCTCAAAGTGGTGTCAAGGGGAGAAGCAGCAGTGGGAAAGTACAGTCATGGGCAGTCCCATGCAGGATGCTCCTCTGTGTCCTCCAAGGTTAATTCCACTGCGCAGCTGCACTGCTTGGGGCGATAAGGATGCATGAAATGAAAAGGGATTTCCCTCTTTGGGAATCAAATTAGAGCAGTCCGGACCAGGCCAGTTCTTTTATCTCTTTCTCACCCCAACAGGAAGTTTAGACAGAAGTCCCCGAAGGTCCCTTTCTGGTCAGAAACATCTGCAAGGCACTGAACTGAAAGGAGTGTAGGGATGGTGCTAATAGCCTTATTGTTAACGGTTGAGGAGATAGAAACTAAATACCAGTGTCTTGTGAGAAAAATGAGCAGGCTAAACACACAGACAATGAATGAAAAGAGACTGGTCGGAGTCATGGAGTAATCCCAGGCATGAATGGCAGAACCATTCCTGGCGAGGAGAGCTGCCAACAGCAGCACTGTCACTGCAGTAGTGTGTGCTCTAGCACATGGGAGGCCCTCGATGTTTGACCTCTATGCAAAGGCCTCAAAATAAGGAAGGAAAAGAAAGAGTACAGCTGAACATATTTCTCTTGTAAAGTTTACTGTCGGAGCACGAGTCAGACACAATGGGTTCAAGAGAGTTCTTTGGTTCAGTGTTATTTCACAGAGAAGGAACAAAAATAATTCTCTCGGAAGCTGCAAGTGTGATGGCCGGCTGGTTACTGGGTGGGATTTTCAGCACAGACCTAATTCCTGATAAAAATGAATGAATGTTGATCTGTGACTTGAACAAAAGGAGTTGGTGGTCTCAGTCCAATCCTAAATAGATCAGAATTTCACAGCATTAGGAGAAAATCATCAGTGACCTTGCTGCTGTTGGCAGTGGATTGTAAGAGCTGATGGAGAATGAACTCCCCTGACGCAAAACTGAGCTGCTGCTCTGTAAGACAGGCTGTGAGGCTCCGCTTGCAGGAGAAGTCTGTTTCCATCATACAAAGCATTCCTCATATGAGCACATCAGTTCTTTATGTGTGTTCACTGGCATCAAGACTTGTAAGTCTTTGTTCTTTTCCCTGTATCAGACCTATCAAACCCTCCAGGGACTGGGTGTACTCACCAGAAGTACAGAACTGTCTGGTAGCTGGCGTAGCAGAACCTCACTCCAGTAAGTGGCACACGAAGTATTGGTGGTGAGGTACCTCTCTTGCTTTTTTCCGTGTGCGCTGAAACCACCTTTTAAAATTGGTTCTGCTGAAGGTCACTTGAGTATGGCCAGTGCTATAGAAACCTCTAATGCGTTTTGCAGCAATAGTGCTTCATTGTCTATGCAGCTAGATTGCAGTCGGTAGAATTCCAGATGTTTGTCTGAACGGGAGACTATGTCGGAGCATTATTTACCTTACAGCTCGCACCAGTGATGCCTGCAACAGCAGCGCTTGTATTGCAGCTTTGGCATTAATCCCACGAAAACAGTGGTCCAAATTCATCGCTGGTAGAGCTCCATTGTTTTAGCAGAGTTACACAAGCAGCGATGATGGCCAGTAGAAACCTGGTGTTACCCCTCTTACTGGAAAGGGTGGGAAAAGATTTTGTCTCCTTCCAGATAAGCACAAATGGTCTTTTAATCTCAACCGGTGCACATGAAGAATTGCCAGCTTTTCAAAACCAGTACACACAAAACCAAACAGTAATCATGAGATTGCCAAGTGACATCCTTAGATCATTTCCACAGTCTTCTGTTGTCTTCTTTTTTTGGCCAGAATTCCTTTCGTCTCATTGATGTTGCTCTCTGTGCATCCCATCATTTATTCTGTTTGACAGCCAGCGTCATACACTGAGAAATCCAGCAAGGAGAGGCAGAGGTCAGGCTTGTGACATCTTCTGAGCTATGTCTGTTTATGTAACCCAGCAGGGTTCACTTCCATCAAAGATGGAAATAGCATGTATCGCTGCTGCTGTGAGTTACGGTGGGAGCAGGCTTGAAAGAGTTGGGAAGAACTGTTGAGGAGACAGTTCTCTGCTGAGACTGCAGGACTTGTGCTCTACTTGTCTCGCTGGTTTCTTCTGAGGGTCCAGTCTGTCTGTATATTGCTCGTTAGAAGTGTATCTGCTAAATGAAAGGTGGTGGAAAGGACAGGCGAAAACCTATGGCAACCCGCTGTGAAGACACTAATCTTATCAGTGAGTGAGTCTTCATGGTAGCTCTTCAGTGGTTGCAGCAACAGAAGGAAAGGAGGAAAAGCGATGAAAGCATGTTGGGCACATGCTGGAAAAGTCAGTGTTGCTGCTGGGCCTGGTACGCACGTGGAAGCTTGTTTCTGCTTTTCTTCCCAGACTTGGCATCTCTTCAATGCATAACCATGGCAGAGGGACCTCAGCCTTTGCTTCCAGTTGAGAGCAAATTGTCTTTTTCTTCTCCTACCTCCCTTGGTAGTTTTTCTGAGCAAAGCGAAGCCTTGGTTCTGTCCTCAGGAGCTGGCACTTGTCCCCTCAGGAAGTGTGGCTATGGCAGAGTGACAGTTTTCTTTTTTCTTGACGTTTTACTGTTGGAACTTTCTGGTCTTTTCTGTGCCTTGCTGGGGGAGACACTCTACAGGAGTAACTCATGAAGATTGTCTGGACTGTGATTAACTGAGCCAGTTGTTCCCCTGATTTTCTAAGTTCAGATCTGGTAATAACTACCTAGTTATGACCTGCTTCTGATTTGACTAAGACCAGTGAGGTGACTCCTGATCTTAATCCTGATTTCCACGCACATGCTATGACACTTTCAATTAAATACACGTGCTGGAAACAAAGATAAAACTTTCATTTATGAAAGTGTTAGGAACGTGTTTTGTGAATGCTTGAAATGTGCTCTGAGACCCGTGCAGAGAAGCTGCCAGATGTATTCAACATACCAAAAACCCCACAACGAATAATGCTAAACCAGAGATACTTTTAGTATTACTCTTGTACTCCTCTTGTTCTTATCAACAGTTACAAAGGCCTGTCATCATGGAAAACCAAGAACACCCGCAAAAGTGGAAAACTGGACACAAATTCGCAGTTCATCCCCTCGACTTTGCTATGGCCCTAAACGGGAGAGGAAGCTGGAGGTTTTCAAGGACAAGCATTCGCAGGTGACTGAAATACTGTTCTTTTAGTTAGTTAGTTACATAAGGTTTGCTGTCCGCGCTCCTGATCTAGTCAGGCTGCAGCAAATGAGGTAATGGTCTCTGTGTGAAGTCAGTTAGATTGTATTCACTCTACCTGAACCTCCCTTGCAGATAGCAAATCACTGTCCTGAACAGGTTGAAGACAGCTTGATTAGATAACAGTTCTCTGCGTTAGGTGGTAACTACCAGTCCCCACCCCAGTGAAGTGTGGCTGCTGAGTAAACATACAGGGAAACATTTCTCTTGACAGAACTTGCAGTCCCAATAGACAAGAGGCGAAGGGGAAGTCTGAAGAAGAACAGAAGCTAAGTTGCTCAGCCAACCATGCTCATCAAATCTGGGGAGGAGCTTGGGCCTGAGTGCAGGGCGCTTGACTTCCACTGAAGTGTCTTAATGTCCAGGTACAGTATCGCTCTTGCAGAGTATTCTTCACTGTAGCAGACCTAGGAAGACCTGGGTGCAGCTCTGGTCTGAGCTCACGCGGGTAAATAGATGTGATGGCCTTGCACGAGTTTAAAAAGTGGATCTATCAGGAAAAGGCTTGCAGTGAAACAGCTCTAACATGAACAGCAGATGACCGGAAGAGAAGGGAGCAGCCATTTCACATACAGAACAACTCTAAATTGGTCACTGGCTTTAGCTGGGCTGTTTTCACAGTTTCACCTGGCCTGAGAGCCCTGTTGCTCTTCTGTAAGCTTTTTCCGCTCGTTCCAAAGTGATTCTGACAACTATAAAGACCTTTTTTTTGTTGTAGAACTATTTCTCTGAGCACGCAGTGGTCAGAAAGCTGATGAAGACAGACTGAGCATCTCAGCCAGTTACACAGCCGTAACTGCTTTTCTGCAACTGGAATTAAGAACCCAACGATGTGTTCAAGATTTATGGTTTCCACTGGGGTTTATGGTGCTGATGTTCATTGTGCTTCACACAACATGTTACACCCCATTGTGAACTCTCTCAGGAGAGGAGAAAATAAAGCCATTGTCTCCTGGAAAACCCGGTCAGTGCAGTCACCCTTCCGGGGAAGGCACGAATGTGTAAGTGTTGCTGAATGTGGAGTGTAGCTGGAGGCTACTGAGGTTGGTTTTGGGAGAAGGAGCTTAGGGT
Source organism: Buceros rhinoceros silvestris (assembly GCF_000710305.1). Classification (NCBI taxonomy): domain Eukaryota; kingdom Metazoa; phylum Chordata; class Aves; order Bucerotiformes; family Bucerotidae; genus Buceros; species Buceros rhinoceros. Next base: position 164,047 of record NW_010429624.1, read on the forward strand.
GTGTCAGTAAGGGAACAAGATGTAATAAAGAAGTTGGAGGTTGCTCTCAAAAGCAGGCTTTGGCGTGTAACTGAAGAAAAATAGCGAATAGACATCGGATAGTTCTCTTCCAGAAATCTTGACTCCTGGAGTCTTTTCTGCAGCAGGGTTATTTAAAAAGTGATTTTATGAGGTCAGAGATTGATACCAGGTTTTTGTCTTTTCAGATTCTTCTGCCTAAAGGGGCGACAAAGTGTGCAGAGGGCCACATTCACCCCCATCACCACAGCGCACGGATCGATTGCTCACTGTATGCATCAAGGTGGATTTTGGTCTTGCTGTCCTGCTCGTCATGGTGAGATACACAGATTGTCACTCCTGTGACAGAATATCAAAAGTGGAATGAAGCTGCCTCAGGGTAAGTTCAGACTGGACATCAGGAAAAGATTCTTCACTGGGACTGGTTGGTCACTAGAACAGGCTCCCCAGGAAAGTGGTCACAGCACCAAGCCTGTCAGAGTTCAAGGAGCATCTGGATGATGCTGTCAGTCATACAGTTAAGTTTCAGGTAATCCTTTGAGGAGCAGGGAGTTGGATTCGACGATCCTTATGGTCCCTTCCAACTGGAGATATTCTATAATTCTCAGATTCCATGCTAAGAACGGCACCTTCAGTGAAACTTCACTGAGTGCCCATTGTAGATGTACCCTTGGAAGGTATATCCAGAGTAAAGTCAGAGCAGGTTCATTTTAGGTGAGCTTCATGTTATAATGGATTTGTTGAGGTACTTTTTGTTTTGGAGTGAAGCAGTTTATGTGAAGGGATCACTGGATGGGAAGAAGAACAAGAGCGAGCTTCTTGGTTTTACCGCTGACTTGCCGTGTGTGATAATGGACAAGTCACTTCTGTTTTCTCTAGCTAATGACTGTTGAAGTCATAAATCTTTTAGGGGCTCCTCTACCGCTGAGGAGTCCTCCCCCGTGTTAGTGTCCCAAGAACTCTCATGGGTGTTCTGATGACACAGCTGAGGGAGCTTTGGGCATAGAAGCTCCCAGTCACTGGAGGTATGTCTGTGGGCAAGCAGCAATTCATTCCCTTTCTTGCGAGGGTAGAGATAAAAAACTAGGCAAATCCTCACCTGGCTCTTTGTTGTCCAGGCAGAGAAGATGAGGCTGAATGATACGCCCATCCCTTGCCACGATGGAGCTTTTTGTATATACATCAGGCTTTGTCATTACGGGATGGGTCACTGTGATCGCGTGGGCAATAGGGTAAGTGAGGGGGCAGATGCTTCCTGCCGTGCAGTGCTCTGCAACAAAGGCCCCGGGTTTTACCTGAGGAGTGTATGCACTTAGAAACACATTGCCCTAAGTAGAGCTGAGGGAAGCTGGAGATTGGAGACATTAAAATACCACAGCGAAGGCTGCTCGTGCAGTATTTATGATCAGAGTGAAAGCAGAATGTACCAGAAAGCTTCTGTTGGTGTCTCTTAACTCTTCTCACGAGGTTTTCCATTCTTCATCCTTGAGAGCCTGGGATAATTTGGATAGTCTTCAACTACACACCCAAACTTTGTGTGATTATCTGTACTGAACATCTGACCCCTTTTGAGGTTTGGACATCTTTGGGCAAATGGAATCTAACAAAGATAAAATCAGACTTTATTTTTTCATGCCTGAACTTCAAAAGTCTCTGTTTTGGTTAATGAAGCTGTGGCCTGCTCGTGGGTTTTTGTGTGCCTCTGGATCTTTTAGCATGCCCGAATCTCTCGCTAAGAGTAGTGCTCATTGCCAGTGTGCTGCCCATTATTGTTCACAGATCCATCACTAAACGACCCTGTTCTTTATTCGGATAGAAATGTTCTCCTTGCTTGTACTTCCTGGGTACCTCATGGGACTGAATTTTAGCCCATGGTGGTATTTGAAAACCAGTGATTCAGACCTTCTTTTCAGTTGCTTGTCCATTTGAATTCGTGCTGTGATTTATTACCTCTCAAAAGAAAAGCAGTTCCTCAGTTGCTGTAAAAGATTATAATTCCAAAGGCCTCAATTAAGCTGAGGATTTAGATACTGAACGGCTTTGTATTTATCCCCCATTTTAAATGGAATAAGTGAAACAGTGAAAGGAGAGTGATGAATGACCATTAGTGAGTAGTGAGAAATTGCTGTTATGGTTCTTTCACATCCTTTGTTTGTCTTGCCAAACGTCCTAAAACTTTTCTGCATATTCTTATAAATCATCTCAATATTTGCAAAATGTAATTGCTTCTTTAATTACCCCAAAGCAAACTCACTGGGACTGATGGGCCTTTGACCTACAGATTGCATAGCGATTTATACTGGAGTGAAGTGCAGATGAAATCGGACCTTTTTGGTCTGGCAACGTTTTTGCCTCCACCTTGAACTGATTTTATTGGAGGGAAATGACCAGACAAGATGCTGTCCGTTGCATGTTGCTCAGTGAGCCCTCGCCTCTGCCTGTGTCTGTCTGCTTTGGTACTAACGCAGCCAGTTCAGAGGCCCCCATGCTCTGAGAGCAGCTCAGCAGAAGTGGGAGACAAAAACCCTGCTATGTCCGGGGTCTAGTTTTTGACTTGCTTACACCAGTGTAACTCCACTGAATCCCATGGAGCTATTGCGGAGTAAAAGGGGGTGAGATCCGCACCCTTTCTGCGGGTTCAGATGCTTACGGTGCTCTGTATAAACAAATCACGGACAGGACGCGTGGCAGAGCGGAGGCGGCGGGAGAGCAGACTAGACTGACAGACAGACAGACAGGGGTCCACAGGCAGCCAGACAACAATTATAAATAGCACCCTTTTGAGGTCTGTTTGATGTCTCGCCCAAGGCCAGGTGGAAAATCTTTCCGTTGCTGCCTCTTCAACTAATCGCTTTCCCCTCATTTTTCAATAAAGATTCCAAGTTTGGTCACTTCTTTGGCACATTTGTTTCCCATTAGAATACTTTGTGCTATTTCACTGTGTTATGCTAGATAATTGCTCTAATAACAAACCAAGGAGAAGCTTTTGAACATTTTAGGAAGTAATTTCTTCCCTTATGAAAATTCAGCGAACACTGACAGAGATCTGGGGACTAGCTAAGGGAAGGCGAAGAACGGAGTGAGAGAAAGGGAAAAAGGAATGTATTGACTTTTAATGATGGTGTTCTTGCACTCCATGTAAACCACATGCCAAAAATTTAATTGCAATCCAACTGAATATTTATATAGCACTTTATCATTTTCAAAGCTTTTTAGTGAGTATTGTTTAAGTGAGCCGCACAGTATCCTGTGATTAGGGACATAAGGTTATTGTCTTCTACTGCTGCTGGAGAAGGTGAGACAAAGTCTTGTTTGAATGGCAAAGTGGTTGCAAAGCAACGGTACGAATTCAAGAGGTCCTCACATTGCTGAACTTCACCGCTTTCCATATATTAAGGGCAGGATTGTTTGGAGTGCCTCGGTAATTGTCTAACTCTGCTTCCGCTCACAGCAGAGTGAGTTTAGCAGAGTAGTGCAGGAGAAAACAATTAGAACATGTTTAGTACTTTCAATAAACCCCCCTCTATGTTCGCATACTGCCAAGACGCCTTTAAGAATTAGAGTGGTCAAGGGGATAGGGAGATAAATAATATAAACTGAGGAAAGGAGGCTTCAGGCTGATTTACTGAAGCCTCTTAGCTAAATTCTTTCCACTCATAATCTGAAAGAGGTGGAGCTTTCCGCCTGCAATGTCTGTTCATTTCCCATCTTTCCAAAAAAGCTCCAAGTGCACTCGGTGCTGGAAATTAATGCTGGGGTAGAGTGTCTGAGGTAAGAGACAAATGCTGGCGGGGGTGCAGGAACACATGATGCCACTAGGCGTTGGGTCGGTGGGTGTGCACTCTCTTCCATCGCTTGGAGCTTCAGTTTCCCTGTCCCACAAAGGAGGAATGATGGCACTTCCCTCCTGTGCAGAGAACTTGTAAATCTAGCCTTGAAAAACACGATGGAAGAGCTGGGTTCAGAGCACTCGGCTCCCCCCAGAACTATCTGCTCTTGTCTTAAAGCAGGATTTTCACTTATTTATTGTCTTCTTTTTTTCAAACCATCTTGATATTTGTGGTGGGAGGGAAAAGGAAATAGAAAAATAATATTCTGCCAAATTTTGCTTAACCTCTGTATTTGGTGCAGATGGTCCAGCTCAGATACCTCCTCTGTTGTGGTCCATACTGATTGCATGGTCTTAGGTGTGGCCTGTCTGCGTTCTGGATTTCCCTGTGAGCCGTGGCGGAGTCATCCAACCCCGCTGGATCCCAAACACCAGCACAGCTATTGTTTCTGCTGATTGCTTCACCGCTGCTTTCCCCAGGGCTGTGTTGATGTCTGGTTTTGCCTTGTCTCTCTGTGGCATTGAGGTTTCGGTAGTACAGCAGCTGCTCAGTTACGCAGACTTGATCCTGCTCTGGTAGAAGAAACAGGGAGAAGTAATAAAAGTCATGTGTGGCTCCCCCTTTTTTTCCCTTCGTTTCTGGGAAGCTGTTTGGATGTTGAAGGATACACTGCAGGAGCTGCACATGCTGAACCCATGGGTAAAAGGGACACTGCAGGTTTTCAGCCAGTTTTCTCTTCTGCAAATTCCTCCCTGCACACCCTCTGCCTGAGCAGCTGACAGTCCTTTGATGACAGCCCCAGAGAGTTAATGAACGAAAAGGGCTATGGGTTATCTATTCCCAGAGATTGGGGAGCGTGAATTAAATGGTCTTTTGGAAGATGGGAAATAATTATTCTTCTGCTTGAAAGCCATGTCCAATTGAATGATGTCGCCAGCACGAATCAACAATCACAATCACTGATGAAGACCCATTAAACAGATTGGGCTGAGTAGTGCACAGGAAAAAATGTCAGGAGCATCTTTAATTCTGAGTCTCTCAGCCCTACCATGGTATTTTTTTCTTTTTCTATTTTCTTTTTTGTTTGTTTGGTTTTTTTTTTTTTAAGGAAACTCTCCAAGTGCCTAGAGCTTTTCTATCTCCACTCTTTATATCTGGAAATACTAGGAATGCATTTCTGCGCCATTCCTGATGGAAGGGCAAGGACTCAAGCAGCTGAGTTTCCTGGGTGTTGTCTGGGATATCTGAAGAGTATTGTTTAGGCTATGTGAAGTAAAGAAACCTTTTGGGAAAAGGCTTGGGCAAGAGCAGCTGGGAGTTCCTCCACTCCCGGCTCTGGGATATTGTTCTGTACGGCCCTTCTGGCAGGGGCTGGCAAAGAAGCAAGCTTCCCCAGGGCCGACACTGTTGTACGCTTCAAGAGAAGGGCGAGTGTTGAGGGATCCTTACTGAAAGAAAGACACATTCTTCTGTAGTTTAACTATTGCCAAAGTGACATAATGAAGTCAAACATTAGAGCATGATCATTAGGGGAATTCATTAGAGACGCTTGGCTGTACAGTGAATTCAGTTGGAAGTTATGAACTATAACTCTTTAGTGTTATTGGAGGGAGCAAATCTTATTACAGTGTTTTTGCTTTTTTGCCACATGAACTGTAACTTCAGGGACGTTGTGCCAAAGGTAAACTTTGCCATTTTGTGCTTGTGCCAGAGAAACAGGTCAAGAGGCTGGGCAACAGGTTAATTGACGGGGTAAAGTCCAGCATCTCCTCCGGAGGACAGTAAGTTACACAAATGGTAAAAGGAGACTGAGAAAGGCCCACATTTAGGAGTAAAGGAGTTGGCACTTCGGTCCACCTAGTCCACTAATGTGGCTCTTATCAGTTGCTGTATAATCTGCCTCCCTGTTACACCTCATTTTAATTCTCGCTGTATCACAGCATTCACAGAACATGTATGGGAAGGGCAGTGCCACAGGGGCTTTGCAGAGACGTAGTGAAAGACAAATGTTGTCTTAGGGTTGTACTAAGTAACAGTTTGGTTTTGAGGCTGATGCTCCAGGGTTATGTGAAGATGCTGTGAAGGAGTGGTGGCAGCCCAGTCTGGAGCATCATCAGACCCTGAGACCCTCTGCATGTAGCTGGGCTTCAGCTGTCCAGATGTGGATGGCAACAGTGCAGGTGTCTTTGTCTGCGGCTGGGGCTGACTTCACTGGCAGCAGTGAGAAAGACATTTCTGAGGCAGTTTATCTTAAAGGAGCCATTCAAAGCAGATCAGGTGAAGCAGGGTCTGGAAATGCCAGTCTTTCCATTTGTGATAGACTGAGTGGAGTTTACTGGCTCAGTTATAGCAATCCAACAGCAGATGGAAGACACTTGACCTCAAATCTCAGAACAGTGTTTCAGTTTTCATTTTCCTTCCCTCCCTGCAGATACCTGCAGATTTCCACTGTCACAGAGCTGAAGAAAAGTTTGAAAATATGGCTGGAGTGGCATTTCCCCGATTGCGCTGCCTCTCTGCAACAAAAGCAAGCTGTTCCCCTCCCAGCAAAGACACGTACAGGGATGTGTACAGGTAGGTTCTCCCTGGAACTTGGTTTTGCTTTGCTTCAGCCTAGGAAGCAGGAGCAGTGAGGAGGATCAACACACAGACTGATCAAACAGCTTGTCTGCAATACCAATAGGATATTGTCCGCGTGCAGCGTGTGTGGCAATGCCATGGTGGGAAAGCTGGTGGGCAGTTCGCTCAGCTGAAAACGAGACCCAAGACTGGTAGCGCGACTCTTTTCTGTTCATAGACAGATTGCAAGTGTTACACTGTCCTGGGTGTTAATGCATTTTGATTTGAAGCCTATTAGCCAAAATTTATTTAATAATAAACAAGATCCACTGATGACCCCGGTATCCGTGGATCAGTCGTTCAGATGTGCTGCTCGGTGCATTTTCTAAGGTGTTACAAGGGGGTTCAGCCGCAGCTGCAGTGTAGAATCTTGCAATCTGGAAAAAAA